>NW_024403258.1:0-18568 GCF_007990345.1 Gossypium hirsutum | reverse complement strand
AAGTTCGAAAAAAAAATTGAAAAAAAAAATTTGAAAAGAAAAAAAAAAATTTGCATACGTTTAGGTGCGGACGAAAACGTGAAATATCCGTAAAAAAAAAGAGTCTGGAGACACTTCAATAGAAATTTTTCCAAAATCTCATTTTACACCCTTTTATATCCCCTAGTGAAATTTCACGCAATTAAAAAAAAAATTCGATATAAAAAAAAAAGTGTTTCGAGTTTGTAAGTTTGGCATTTTCTTCCATCTTCTAAGCCACACTTAGCCTAAAGCTTTTCTTGTTTCTTTTAGCCTACCCGTAACCTAACATCAATCCCTTGTAAAGCCATTTGAAGCCGACCCATTGAACTACGATAAGGTCACGACGAGTCGCTTACGAAATCACGAGAGAGATTGAGTGGAAAAAGGCACGAGTGTTGAGAGCATTAGAGAGAAGAAAAAGCCATTAAGAGTGTAAACACGAGTGGAGTGTTATCCAATTTTCATTGTGAGTGAAACGTGAGATTTTTGTGGTGAGGTATTTACTTTTATTTTATTTTAATCATTTTTTTTAAAAAAAAAAACATGTCACAAGAATTTCTGAATCAGATTCCAATATTTGAAGCAAGAGATACGTAGAATTGTGAAATCAAATTTTGATGAATTGCATGATAGATTGGATCGAATAGAGACAAGAGCCCAACAAAAGCAAATTTCATGAGTCATGAGACGGAGTTAAGATCATCCCGACGACACTACTCGACAAGAAACTCTTATCAAGACGTTTATTCAACAAGGCGTTCGAGACCAAGAGAAGCAAACTCCGAGTTTGAGTCCTTCCGAGATGATAAACGAAAAAGTAAACGTGTCTCTACAAGTGCCTCAATTTATTCATCTACAAAGGATTATTTACGAAGAGGTGAACGTGCTTCAAGAGTGTCAAAGTACTCGGCTACGGAAGATCTATCACAAAGAGAAGATTGCCATCTGTGTGAAGAACCCTTTTCTTATTCTCAACAAAAGGTTTCTCTTTTTTGATGATTTATACTTTTGTAATGAAATCGAAACATCATGTGAGAAAGAAAAAAAGAGTGTGAGCGAGAAAATGAAAAAGAAAAGAAATGAAAGAAAAAGAGGATGAGTGTGAGATAGAAAAGAAAATTAAAATGAGATTGAAAATAAAAACGAGTGCGAAAAAGAAAAGGAAACCGAAAAAGAGAGTGAGATTGAAGAAGAAACGAGAGTGAAGAAGAAAGGAGTGTTGTTACTAACCATCCTATGAATTTTCCTTGTTTTGTTTCTACTTTTCAGGTTTCTCAAAATCCCATCGATCAATTTCAACTTCAATATTTTTCTAAGGAGAAACGATTTCGATTAGTCAATGTGAAATATCTTTATGCCATGGCTATATTGTTTCAGCATTGATCAAAATAGGTAGGTTAGCCCGGAATCAAATTTGATTGTTGATAAAGTTTTTACATATTAATCTTTGTTGCTTGTGTATGATCAGTTGTTTGAAATTCTAAATTTGTGGAGTGTGAACTTTTCTTGTTTACGTGTGCGAATGAAATTGAAGGGTTTGATTCTCAAATGTATGTATGCCTAACTCCTATTTGCTTGACTGTGTGAATCTTGGTGAAGAAGAAATTTTTGTTGCGTTTGCGAACGATCAATGAAAATCGCGTTTTTAAACCCGGGATATACATTCCTAAGTTAACGTCAAGCCAAGCAAGGGGAAGCTTTGTTTTTACCCCGGAGATTATTATTCTTTGTTCTTGTTAAAAGGGTTTGGATTTTGCATTTTGATTTCGAGATTATGCTTTTCGATGACTTGTGATTTAGGTTGTGTCCATTGGAGAAAAGTAAGACGGTTTTTACTTTTGTCCCGGGCACTGGTTCATGGTTCAATTTTTGCATAAGATCTTAAGAAGACCTTTTTGAACTTATAATCCATGGTGTCACTAATCTATTTAATTTTTGTGTAGGTGACACTTCGAAGTGGTTCCCTCCTAAAGAGGAGGGTATAAACATAAATTGTGTCCTACTCAAGGCATGTCTGATTTGCAGGTTTTTGGGAGTAACTATGTCAATTCCATCGACAAAGGGGCTGGTGACGATGTAAAAATTTTTTTTCGAGAAAATGGCCCGATTTGGGGACAAATCGCTTTAAAGAGGGAGGGGATGATACGACCCGCCCCCGGGAACGGCTATTGTTTCAGCCTACAAGCGAGGCTCATCGTGTTTGCAAGCTCTACGTAGCTCAATTTTATTTTGTGGAGCTTCAATTAGCTTGTTTCCAGCTCTTTACAACCTCAATGAGCTCGAACTAGCTCAATAAACTCATTTTAGTTTCCTTTAGTTTTGCATTTTTATTTTTGCTGGAATAAATTTTAGTTAATTTAGTTTAAGCTAATTAACTAATTTAACTAGGTGTTAATTGTGCCTTTAAGTCATTTAATGTGTCTTATTATTTTCGGCATTAATAAGTTGGGTTAATTAATTTGTCTTGATCTAGTTAAATTAAAGATGTCTTGATTTTATTTAGTTTGTCTAAATTTATACATGCATTAAATCTGTCCAGCCGAATTTATGTGTCATGTTTATTAATATTCAAGTTGTCACAATGTTAATTAGGATGTTCACATTTGTTTTTAATTAAGTTCATTTGTCTTATGTAGGTGCACCCGAATTTGAAGATACATTGGGCAGATTCATGCATGTAGATTCAATGAATGTGAAGTACATCCTTTGGACGGCACATGCATGTAGGAATTAATGCAAGGTGCATGCATAGAAAGGTTCAATGGACGGCAATCAAGAGGCATTTGCATGTTCATGATGGTCATTCATGTATTTGAAATTCATGGATCAAATTAATGATGGACCATGCATTGGACGGTTCATGTATTGATCATGTGTTCACACCTTGTGTTCACACCATGATGACCATTCAGTTGGATGTTCACACACAAGAGTCTACTCAAGCTCCTTGTTCACACCAAGTTTGATCCTTCATGAAGCTTCATTTAATTAAGCCACTCATGGTGAAACAACATGAATTAAAGGCTCCATTAAAGGAGTTAGCCGAATCTAGCCATGCATGCATGAAGAACATTTATCCAAGTACATCAATGCATATTCATGAAGCTAACCACTCACCTCCCATTCGGCCGAACATGGACAAGAACATCATTGGACATTTTTCTAGAAGTTTCATGTTTTAATTAGGTACATTACTTAATTGTTAAGTTCATGAATGGACATTCGGCTAGCATAAGATACTAGTATAAATAGTTGGTTATTTTCAATTGTAAGGACTTTTTGCCATTTGATAATATATTGAAGATTTGTGAGATTTTCTTCTCTCAATTTCGTCAAAGACTCGTTGGCTTATCTACTAGTTAGTGGCGTCAACCTTGCTCTTTGCAAAACTCGAACTTATCACTTTCAACCCAAAGTGTGCGTTCATTTGATACCGAGGTTCCTATCTTTGATAGATAGTGGGTCGAGGTCCTTTTTCATCCGTTTCATCCACCTTAAAGACATATAAGATTCGGGTCAACATTTTCCTTAGTGTTGGTTCATTCTTGTTTTTAAGCCTTTCTTTCCATTTCACCTTAAACCGAAAAATTCCCTACCTTTAATATTTGTTTTTCCTTCTTCTTAGCCGAAATACCTTACCAACCAATTCCTTTTTAACCTTAAATGAACCATAAACATCTTCATTGAACAAATATAACTCTTTGATTCAAGACGAACAAAACTTCATCGTTTGGGACGATCGGGCAACGAAAACGACTCGGATTCATCAACGAGGCCGGGGCGTATCATTTGGTATCAGAGCCAGGTTAAAACGAGAAGTACGAGCACTCGAAGTCAATCTGCAATAGTACGTAAAAAAAAAGTTCGAAAAAAAAAATTGAAAAAAAAAATTTGAAAAGAAAAAAAAAATTTGCATACGGTTTAGGTGCGGACGAAAAGAACGTGAAATATCCGTAAAAAAAAAAAGAGTCTGGAGACACTTCAATAGAAATTTTTCCAAAATCTCATTTTACACCCTTTTATATCCCCCGTAGTGAAATTTCACGCAATTAAAAAAAAATTTCGATATAAAAAAAAAAGTGTTTCGAGTTTGTAAGTTTGGCATTTTCTTCCATTCATCTTCTAAGCCACACTTAGCCTAAAGCTTTTCTTGTTTCTTTTAGCCTACCCGTAACCTAACATCAATCCTTGTAAAGCCATTTGAAGCCGACCCATTGAACTACGATAAGGTCACGACGAGTCGCTTACGAAATCACGAGAGGAGATTGAGTGGAAAAAGGCACGAGTGTTGAGAGAGCATTAGAGAGAAGAAAAAGCCATTAAAGAGTGTAAACACGAGTGGAGTGTTATCCAATTTTCATTGTGAGTGAAACGTGAGATTTTTGTGGTGAGGTATTTACTTTTTATTTTATTTTAATCATTTTTTTTTAAAAAAAAAACATGTCACAAGAATTTTCCGAATCAGATTTCCAATATTTGAAGCAAGAGATACGTAGAATTGTGAAATCAAATTTTGATGAATTGCATGATAGATTGGATCGAATAGAGACAAGAGCCCAACAAAAGCAAATTTCATCGAGTCATGAGACGGAGTTAAGATCATCCAAGAGCTTGTTAGCAAGGCCTTAGATGCATACACGAGAGAATAAGAAAATCAAGATTCACTTTCTTGTTTTCAAGAAAATCAAGAAACCGAATCTTGGCCCAATTTGCTGTTCGAAGAGATTTCAAGAATCAAGAAAATCAAGATTTCAAATCTTGGAAATCTTGGTCCAAGAAACCAAATCTTGCAGCCAAAACACATTGGATCTCCATTACGAGCGTCAACGACCCAATTTTGGTAGGAGATGGATCACGAGCCCAATTCTTGAAGGCGGGGCCCAATAACTAAAATCCAGCCCAATCAAGAAATTTCTTCATACTTAGTTGAAAATCAGGCCAAATGTCAAAGGGCCCAATTTGTAAACATCTTACTTGTTTAATTTAATTTTTTAATCTTTAGGAGCATACATGTAAAATTCGGCCCAAAACAGCCCATATAGTGCATGGCGAATTTACCTTGTTATTTTATTAATTAGGTTTAATTTTTTATTAGTTACTTGTGAGATTAGGATTTGTTGGAGGCCTATATAAGCATTGCCAGCCACCCTTTGTGAAAACATCTCATTATTATTTTTTCTATCAAATTTCAGATTTGTTGAGTGCAGAATTTTCTTTGGGGTTTTCTCCAGAATTCTCTCTTGAGTTTTCTTTAGAAGTTGTTTTAACAATCTTTTGATTGTGGGAGCCATCTTCAACCTTCTTCTTGCCATCGATATTCTTTGGAGGGGAGATTAGAGCCGTTTGAAGAGATTTGTGAAATCTTCGGATTTCAAGGATCTTTAGGACTTATCCTTTAATTTTTGCTGTTCAATTTCTTTTATTTACTTCTACTTGTGCCGAATCTCAATTCTAATCTAATTTGCTGTTTTATTTGTGTTTCCAGCCCTCGTTTATCTTAAAGAATTGATCAGTTCACTTTTTGCTGGAGTTCGACAATCAGCCCTAAATCCCCAAATTCTAGGGTTCTTGCCGAATGCACACTTATTCTTCTTGGGTGAATTTGGTTGTGGAAACTTAGGGAACGTTCGTGGTGGTCAATTGAGCAGATGCCTCGCTTTCTCAGCCTCAATAGCCGTTTTATGCCTTCAATTTCTTTCTTCTCATTGACGTATAAACCCTAATTTGTTTCAAGAAATTCTGGTCGATCTAATTTGCTTGCTGATTTGGTGTTCTTTGACAGATTCGGCTTGTGGGAGTTCATTCTTGGGAATCAATTTCGTGTTCTTGGTTTCAAGAAACCTCTTTCATAAGTGTTTCGTTCCTTGATTAGATCTTGCTGATTTTTAGGGTTCTTATTCCAGATTTTAATTTTCCAGATTTAATCTCGTTCTTGTTTGATTTCAGATCTGTTCGTTTAGAGCTTTCGTAGAAATTTCCCGTGACTTGGCAACTCGATCTTGGTCACGCGCATTCTGTATCAATTTCTTTCTTTACTTTTCTTTGCTTATACTTGTGTCGATTTCTCATCTAATATTTTGCTGTTCTTGTTTGTTTTCCAGCATTGATTAAACTCAAGATCTCATCGTTTAGGTTGTTCTCCTATTGGCAGCACCCATTCGAACCCAAAAATCCCCAATTCCTAGGGTTTGGCCGATTGGATTTCTTTCAATTTGGGAATCAATTGATTGCTGGAAATTGGGCATTCTTGGCCGAATCAATTTGTTGACCGATTCGCAATCTTTCTATACTTCCAATTTCGTTTGATTCATCTATTCTATTTCTTTGTTTCTTGCTGCTCCTTTAATTGAATTTGGGGATTTAATTTCAGGTCTGATTAGTTTAATCTTGTTATTTGTTTTAATTTTCAGATCTGTTTGTTTAGAGCTTTCGTAGGAGTTTCCCGTGACTTGGCAACTCGATCTTGGTTCGCGCGCGTCCGTATCATTCTAAAAACTAAGTCATCAGAAATTTTAACTACAATTTTCAAACCTGTTTCCCGTGGCTCGGTTGCTAAAGATTCCTTGCCGTGGAACTTGTCACATGATTCTTCAGAAACCTGAAAATGAGAAACAGCACAAGGACAACTCACATGTGGATTAGTTGAAACAACACTCACTTTTTCTCGTTCTCTCTCATCTCTTCCACTTGTTCTTTTTCTAGCTCACGTCTCTTTCAACAACACTCACTTCTTGCTCATTTTTCTTTCTTTCTTCATACTCACTCTCTTTTTCAATTTTCACTTCTTGATCAAATCCTTTTTCTTTTCAATTTCGTTTTTCTTTTCCTCACTTTCTTTTTGCTCTCTTCATGCTATTGTTTTTCATTTCTTTTTTTCTTTCACACTCTTTTTGATTTTATTACAAGAGGAAGAATACAAGAAGGAATTAGAATGAGAGACTTTTGTTGAGAATGAAAGGAGGGATCTTCATACAGACGACGATCATCTCTTTGAGATTGATTCTTCAAGGATGAATAACATGGTGTACACAAAGATCGACTTGTACTTTCTTGTTTGCCACCATAATAGGCTTCAAACTCGAAAATTATTTGATTTCGTCTCGAATTCCTTGATGAAAATGAATCACAATATAGGTCTCTTCCCAAATAGTCATTGAACGATTGTTTTCTTGATAGTCTTGAATCTGTCCCTCGACTTGATGAACTTTGCTCTTGTTGGGCTCTTGCTCGATGATCTCGCTTTTCTTAGATAGGCTTGATTTTTCAGTCGAGCATGCACTCCATCTCTTTCAACAAATACTGAAATTGAAATTCTAAAAATTCTTCTCGCAACATGATTTAAAAAAAACAATTAAAATAGAAAAATGAAGTCCTCACCACAAACCTCACAATTTCGCTCGGAAAGAAAATTGAATGTTTTATCACTCATGCTCGTGTTTCACTCATTTTAAGGATTTTTTAATACTCGAATGTTCTCACACTCTTTTTCCTTTTACCACTCATACTTACTCTCATAATCTCGTATTTTGTTTCTTTGACTCATCTTGGTGCTTTGGGGTCGGCTTCAAAGTGGTTAAAAGGGTAGAATGTATCGGTCTAGGGTAGACTAAAAGAAAAAAATTTCATGTAGTGTGGCATTTTGGGGGGATACAAAGATATTGAAATAAACACTTTGACGATCGTAAACAATTGTATTGAATAATAGAGAAGAGAAATTAAGCACTTCATACTTTCTTTTTTTTATATAATTTGTATATTTTTTTTCACAAATACTTGATAATTACAATAGGAGAAACTCAAATATAAACTTTTGTTTTTTTTAATTTCGATTTTTTTTACAAACCTATTTCGAACTTGCTATGAACGTCGGTGCTTTTCATTTTACAGGCTCTGATACCAAATGATGTGATCCGGCTCAGGTGATGGAGTCAAAATTCACAATGTGCCTGATCATCTTCGAGAAGAGTGGTTTGCAAGAGGCCTTGATTGGATTTATAGGCTTAATAGGCTTGTTAGAAGCAAATGGGGTTCAAAAAGGGGTAAGTGTATGGTGAGAGGTTCGGCTAAGGGAAGCAAAGATGGGTGTTGAGTAGTTGGTTTGGTTTTGGAAATAACAAGAAAGAAATAACAAAAATAGAGATGGAATATTGAACTTAACGTCAGGAGTGATTCAACACTAAAAAGTGTCACCCCGGTTCCTATATTGTTAAGGTGAAAGATGAAGTCGTAGTGATACGGGGTTGCGTACGGACCAAGATTGAGTTGCCAAGTCACGAGAAACTCCTACGAAAACCCTAAACAATTAGATCTGAAACGAAACAGAAAATTAAAAGATTAGATTTTTGAATTTTCAGATCTGAAATAAAATCCCCAAATCAGCAAAGAATCAAATTGAGAATAGAAATAAGTGTTAGGGTTCTTGAAACCCTTAAGGAGATTGTGATTCTGCCCAATTGAACACCAAGATAGTTTTTCCCAAATTTCGACAATCTAATTTCACCCAAAAGAGTGTGGAAAAACCCTAGAAATTGGGGATTTTTGGGCTGATTCCTTAAGATAGAAAAAGGCTGAAAACACAATAAGAACAGAAAATAGATTAGATAATGATTCAGCACAAGTAGAAATAAAGAAATAAAACGAAACAGCAAGAAATAAAGAAAGTCCTAAAGATCCTTGAAATCCCGAATGATTTCACAAATCCCTTCAAACGGCTCTAATCTCCCCTCCAAAGAATATCAATGGAAAGAAGAAGGTTGAAGATGGCTCCCACATCAAAAGATTGTTAAAACAACTTCTAAAGAAAACTCAAGAGAGAAATCTTGGAGAAAACTCAAAGAAAATTCTGCTCTCAACAAATCTGAAATTTTAATAATAATGATAAGTGTTTAACAAGGTGGACAGCCATGCCTTTAAATAGGCCTTATAACTAGTCCTAATCTAATTAGAAAACTAAAATAAAAAACTCCTAATTATTTTAATATGGAAATTGGTCAAAGGTCATTTTATCTGGGACTCTTGGACTAAATATTGACATAAAAATTTAAACTAAGTAAATAAATAAATAAATAAATAAAAATAAAAATAAAACTTTACAACTTGGGCCACTTTGACAATTTGGCCTGATTTTCAACTAAGTATGGATGGATTTCTTGATTGGGCTGGGAATTTGCTTATTGGGCCTCGCCTTCAAGAATTTGGGCTTTGTGACTCGTATCACGTAGGATAGGTGAACGACACACCAGATGATACGACCATGCCCCGGGCACACTTTTGGATCAGCTCCCTAAGCATTGTTTGGAAATCCATGCGAGCTGAATTAGTTCAATTTCATTTCGTTAAGCTCCGTTTAGCTCGTTTCCAGCTCACTCGAGCTCAAGTCAACTCACTCAAGCTCAATTCAGCTCAATCTTAACCCAATGAGCTTATTTTTAGCTTTCTTTAGCTTGCATTTATTTTGCTGAAATAAACCATTTAATTTGTCATTAGTTAAATCAGTTGTTTATCTTAAGTTAGTTAATTTGTTAAAATCTGGACAAATAATTAATTAAGTGTTTTAATTATATCTAAATTAAATACTTAATTAATTATGATGTTTTAAATATGTCTAAAATTGTTAATATGTATGGCCAAATTTAATGTGCAAATTATTGAGTTCATATGCTGCTAATTTAATGTGTTTGAAATGCATTTAACTTGCTGATTTAATTTGCTGCAGGTTAATGAACGGATTGGTGCAATGTATGGGAGTGTGCATGCACAATTGAGGTTCAATGGATGGCATTTAAAGGAGCACATGCATTTAGGACGTTCATGCAAGAGGGAGTTGCTGAAAGTTCATGTATTTGAAGATTCATGGATCATATTTATGGGGGAAAATACATGGGACGTTTCATGCATGATTCATGCATTTTCAAGATGACCATTCAAGTATTTTAGGCACATTAATGCCTCATTCAGCCAAGGGAGATGTAGGATCATCAAAGAGCTGCACATTCATGGAATTATGGAGATTCTTCAAGGCTAAGGATGCATGAATGCATCAAGTGAAGCATCATGATGGTTCGGCCAATTCATGTACCATCTTCAAGCATGAACTGGATTTAATGCTATTTGTGTGAACACGTTAAATACCTGTGTGAATAGAATTTGATCAATTAAACTTAATAGAGCTTTTGTTCTTGTGAGGTTACCTCCTCTCTTCTTTCGTTCGAGTCTCGAAGCGACTTATCTAGCTTGCTAGTGGTGTCAATCCGAACTCCATTGAACTTATCACCGAATCGGTGTGGCGTTCAACCATCTTCCTATACCTTTGGTTCTTACCTCCATATAGGTAACGGGTCAAGGTCCGCTTCTATCCTTCATCAAAATTCACCTTAAGCAATATAAGACTCGGGCAATACTTTTTAGTATTGAACATTCTTGACGTTTAAGTTTATTTTCCATCTCCATCAATTACCTTTTTCTAACCTACCTTGTTTCTATTCTAAACCGAATTTATCACACCAAACCACTCATCTAAACCCTCTCAAAGCTTCCGCAACCCTTAGCCTAAATCACCCAATTTTGACAACTCCAACTACTCCTCGTAGACGATCGGGCAACTTTGTGAAACGACTCGATTAACCTGAGCCGGATCACATCATTTGGTATCAGAGCTACTAAAACGAGGAGTATCGATGTTCGTATCAAGCTCGGAATAGGTTCGTAACGTAAAAAAAGTCAAAAAAAAATCAAAAAAAATTGAGTTGGAATTTAATTTTTTTTCTCTTCCTTGTATTTTGTTTACTATTGTATTGGATTTAAAAAAGAGAGAAGAAATTCAGAAAAAAATTTCAAAAAAAAAGGAAAAAAAAAGAAGTGACAAAAAAATCGAGTTAAAAAAAAGAAGAAAGAAAAAAAAGTGAAAAGTCTTGCGAGTTTTTATCATTATCACTTATTACTCCGATCATCAAGTTTCCCTTCCTACCATTATTTACCCATCCCAATGCCACACTTTAAACCAATTTTCTTCTTTATTCAGCCTACCCTACACCCGACATTATCCCTTGTAACCAATTTGAAACTGACCCTCAAGCAGCAAATTAAGTCTACCGAGACAAATCACGAAATTGTGAGAAGAGGTTGAGTGGAAAAAGGCACGAGTGAAATTACATCAAAGAAAAAGCCAAAATTTGAATGTAAACACGAGTGCGAGTGAAAATCATTATTTCCTTTTCGAGCGAATTTGTGAGGTTTGTGGTAAGGTATTTATTTTCTTTATTATATTTTTCTAACATCTTCTTGTCATTACTTAATCATGTCTCGAGAAACATTTCTCGAATCAGAATTCCAATATTTGATGCAAGGATGCGTAGAATGGTGAAATCAAAATTTGGTAAATTGCATGATCGATTGGATCGAGTGGAGGAAAGAGCCCGATGGAAGCCAAACTCACCGGGTGAAGAGACGGAGACAAGATCATCACGAAGGCACACATCCATTGATTTTTTGGGAAGAGATTCATACCATGATTCCTATTCAACGAGGAACTCAAGACGAAGCAAAGCAAGTTTTGAGTTTAAAGCTTTCCGAGGTGACGAATGAGAAATCACAAGTAGTCCTTCGTATGCACCGAGGTATTCGTCCGCCAAGAATCAATCTCGAAGAGGTGATCATTTTTTGTATGAAAGTCGTTCCAATTATACCCAACAAGAGTCATTTCGTGCTGATTCATTTGTAACATCTCCATCCTATAATGAAAGAGCGAGGCAAAAAGAAAAAGAAATAAGAAGAAAGGAAAGACAAGAAATGTTGATGAGAGAAAATGAGCATATATGGAATGAAATCGAGAGACGAAAAAAAGAAATGAAAGAAAAGGAACAAGAAATTGAAAAAGAGAGTGAGATTGAAGAAAGAAACGAGAGTGTAAAAGAAATGAGTGTCATGGAAAAAGAAATTGAGATTGAAAAAGGATGTGAAAAAGAGAAAGAAATCGAAAAAGAAATTGAGATTGAACAAAAGTGTGAGGAAAAAGAGAAAATTGAAAAAGAAAGAAAAGACAATGAGTTAGAAAAACAAACGAGAGAAAAGGAGGCAAAAGAGCAAGAAAAAGTGAAGAATCTGTTTACTAAACCACATGAGAATTTGTCTTGTTTGTTTCCTCTTTTCAGGTCTCCGGAAGGCCAAGTGACGATAATTTTCAACTCCAATACCTCTCGAAGGAGAGAAGGTTCATTTTGGCTGAAAAAGGTAATGTTCTCAACGATCCTAGTTCGCCTATGCCAAAAGGTAAGCAAGGTATGAATGTTGAAAATTTTAAAGCACATCTGCCTTACTCGATTGTTGATGGACACACTGTTGATGATTTGGTCTTTAGAAAGAATCTGAACTTTGACGTGGCTATTTGTCATTCTTTGATTGATGATGATCCATTTGTTTTGTCTAATGATAAGAAGATTCTTGCTTTTGAAAAATATCATTTTGATGGTATTGGTTGTTTATCTTTAACTTGCAATGGAATGCATGTTTTGGATGCGCAAGATGAAAGTCCATATAAAATGTTCATTCTCACTAATCATGTTGAAAAGGAATGGAAATGTATTGATGAATACGCCATTGGCAAGATTTTGATGAAGAGCGAATAAATCAGCACCAACAAAATCTGGAATTGTGTGATCAAAAGTTGACATATCATCTGCTTGGTTGTGTTGATCATGTGGATTATCTAATTTTTGGTGTGAAATTTCCATGTTTTTGTAAATCTTTTCGAATGAAATTTATAGGGTTTGCTTGTTTGAATTTGAGTATGTTAACACCCTCGTTGTTTAATTTGTGTAAATTGTTGGAGATAAAAGGACTCTTTTTGCCATTTGGATCGAGTAGTCAAAATCATGTCTTTAATCCTGGAGTTTGCTATTATGAATCATCCATGAAAGAAAGCAAGCATCGTAAAATTTGTTTGAATGAATGTGTAAACAATCTTTGTTTGTATGATACTTTGTCTTTAAGTTTGAAAATGAGCCATGTGAATCTTGTTGGTTTGTTAAGTCAAAATCAAAATTTTGTTTTCGGAGGATGTTCTCAACGTGGACTAAAAGATCCGAACATGTTTTGAATGATAATGATTTTGAGTTGCTTAGTGCTCTTTCTATGAAGTCGGTCATGAAATTGCCAAATCAAATTGAAATGGCAAGAGAAAATTTTGTCTTTGACCCCGGTGAACACCATTTTATATCATTGCCTAAGGTAATCGAACCATGGAAAGTTGACTTCCAAAACCATAGCTATCAAATGCCTTGTGATTTATATTTGTTTCCATCGAAGAAAAAGGTAAGAACGATTTCTATTTTCGACCCCGGTATTGGATTATTTGTTCAAACTGTGAATCAAATCTCAAAAAGTTCCTTTGTGTTTAATCTTCATCGTGTCACTAATTCGTTTTATTCTTTTAAAGGTGACAATGTGAAGTGGTACCCTCCTAAAGAGGGAGGGCATGCGAATGAGCTTCTTTTGATCCGAGTTAATTGTGGCTTTCAGAATCTTCAACGATTTTTCGCGAGTAAATGGCCCGATTTGGGGACAAATCGCTTTAAAGAGGGAGGGGATGATACGACCATGCCCCGGGCACACTTTTGGATCAGCTCCCTAAGCATTGTTTGCAAATCCATGCGAGCTGAATTAGTTCAATTTCATTTCGTTAAGCTCCGTTTAGCTCGTTTCCAGCTCACTCGAGCTCAAGTCAACTCACTCAAGCTCAATTCAGCTCAATCTTAACCCAATGAGCTTATTTTTAGCTTTCTTTAGCTTGCATTTATTTTGCTGAAATAAACCATTTAATTTGTCATTAGTTAAATTAGTTGTTTATCTTAAGTTAGTTAATTTGTTAAAATCTGGACAAATAATTAATTAAGTGTTTTAATTATATCTAAATTAAATACTTAATTAATTATGATGTTTTAAATATGTCTAAAATTGTTAATATGTATGGCCAAATTTAATGTGCAAATTATTGAGTTCATATGCTGCTAATTTAATGTGTTTGAAATGCATTTAACTTGCTGATTTAATTTGCTGCAGGTTAATGAACGGATTGGTGCAATGTATGGGAGTGTGCATGCACAATTCAGGTTCAATGGATGGCATTTAAAGGAGCACATGCATTTGGGACGTTCATGCAAGAGGGAGTTGCTGAAAGTTCATGTATTTGAAGATTCATGGATCATATTTATGGGGGAAAATACATGGGACGTTTCATGCATGATTCATGCATTTTCAAGATGACCATTCAAGTATTTTAGGCACATTAATGCCTCATTCAGCCAAGGGAGATGTAGGATCATTAAAGAGCTGCACATTCATGGAATTATGGAGATTCTCAAGGCTAAGGATGCATGAATGCATCAAGTGAAGCATCATGATGGTTCGGCCAATTCATGTACCATCTTCAGCATGAACTGGATTTTAATGCTATTTGTGTGAACATGTTAAATACCTGTGTGAACAGAATTTGATCAATTAAACTTAATAGAACTTTTGTTCTTGTGAGGTTACCTCCTCTCTTCTTTCGTTCGAGTCTCGAAGTGACTTATCTAGCTTGCTAGTGGTGTCAATCCGAACTCCATTGAACTTATCACCGAATCGGTGTGGCGTTCAACCATCTTCCTATACCTTTGGTTCTTACCTCCATATAGGTAAAGGGTCAAGGTCCGCTTCTATCCTTCATCAAAATTCACCTTAAGCAATATAAGACTCGGGCAATACTTTTTAGTATTGAACATTCTTGACGTTTAAGTTTTATTTTCCTTCTCCATCAATTACCTTTTTCTAACCTACCTTGTTTCTATTCTAAACCGAATTTATCAACACCAAACCACTCATCTAAACCCTCTCAAAGCTTCCGCAACCCTTAGCCTAAATGATACGAGCTCGTTTCGGATGTAAAGACGAGTCGTAATCTTTCCCGATCGAAATTAGGTAGTGTCGGAATTGAATCAAATTCAAGTCTTGGTGTTTGAAGTTGGATGGCTTTAGGAACAAAGGAGTTTGATGGGTTGTTGTTTGCTGGGTAATTCGATGAAACAAGATCGAACCCTTATTATCAAATAAGGACCCGGGCTTAAGGTTTTCAAAGAAAGAAATGGAAATAGGATAAAAACCGAGACCCTCTATTTAGCAAAATAGGAACCTACGTTATGAAGAACGCCACACCAATGGGTGATAAGTTCGAACAAAGTCAGATTGACGCCACTCGTTGAAGATAAGTCAATTTGAGCTTTGGAGAATAAAGAGAGTGAATTTCTCACTAAAATTATATTTCATTCAGAAATTTGGCAAAAAGTCCTTTTACAAGAAATTCAAGAACTATTTATAGCTTAAGTGACTAGTAGCCGAATAGTCAAGTTCAATACTTAAAAACTAAGTAAACATTGAACTAATTTTGAGCTAAGATCCATGAATGGTCTTGAATCAATGTTCGGCTGAATATAGACCAAGGAAGAGCTTCAACGAACTTGGAAAATTGGCAGCAGCTACATTCGGCCAATGGAGTTTAATAAGGTCAATAATGAAGCAACTCTTGCTGAAAAATTACCATCATTAATTAGCAACTTGAACAGTCATTTGGAAGTGTGAATGGACGGTTTTGAATGACCATAAGGTGTGAACATCATGAACCGAATAGCCACAATGTACCCAGCAATGTGAAGGAAATAAATGGCAGCTTTGGAGAATGGAAAATCATCTCTTTTGGCCGAATGGTCACTTAGAGAACTTCAACAATCAGCACACCATCTTTAATATAGTCCATGCATGTATCATTTGGTGCATTGAACCCAACATGCATGCATCTTCACATCCATTGAATCTTCATGCATGAATCTGCCCAATGAATCTTCAAATTCGGCTGTACCTAAAAACACACATGAACTTAATTAATTTCAATCAAATTAAGCTGAACTAAGTAAATACATAATGTGAACATCCTAATTTAACATTGAAACAACTTAAATATTAATAAAGCATGACACAAATTCGGTTGAACAGATTTAAGACATGTAATAATTTAGACAAACTAAATGAAATCAAGACATCTTTAATGTAACTAAATTAAGACATATTAAACACTTATATTAAATAAAAACATATTAATAAGCTGTAATAAGACTTAATTAAATGCTTATTTAAATGGTTTAAAATCCAGCAGCAATTTAATTAGCTAGAACGAATTTCAACTTCAAAGAAGTTGAAAATATTCAGCTCGTCTTTAAGCTCTTTGCTTTCATTTTCCTCAATCCGTTCCACCAATGCTAAAATAGCAACTTTAAATCGTTTAGCTCTAGCTCGCGTTATTGGACCAATGGGCAGCTTAATAGCTTCTTGTTCGTTCTCCATTTGGTTCGTAGGCAACCTCACATCATTCCCCTCCTCTTCAGAACGATTTGTCCTCAAATCGGAATCTGCATCAAACGGAGACAAATCAGAAATGTTAAAAGTCGCGCTAACATTATATTCACCAGGCAAGTCCAATTTATAAGAATTGTCATTAATTCGTTCAAGGACTTGAAACGGTCCATCCCCTCTCGGAAGTAGTTTAGATCGTCGTTGCATAGGAAATCTTTCCTTGCGCATATGCAACCACACCCAATCTCCCGGCTCGAACACAACTCGTTTACGACCTTTGTTAGCATGTTGTTCATAGTTCTTGGTCCTTGCCTCAATGTTTTCTCGAACTCGTTGGTGCAATTGCTTGACGAAATCAGCTTTACGCTTTCCATCTACATGCACAAATTGGTTAGAAGGCAATGGCATTAAATCAAATGGTGTTAACAGATTGAAACCATAAACGATTTCAAAAGGAGAAAATTTGGTAGCTGAGTGAATAGCTCGATTATACGCAAACTCCACATGTGGTAAACATTCTTCCCAAGCCTTCAAATTTTTCCGGATGATAGCTCGAAGCAATGTAGACAAAATCCGATTGACCACTTCGGTTTGGCCGTCCGTTTGCGGATGGCAAGTGGTTGAAAACAGCAACTTCGTTCCAAGGCGCCCCCATAGTGTCCTCCAAAAATGGCTAAGAAACTTCGCGTCCCGGTCGGACACAATCGTCCTAGGCATGCCATGCAACCTGACCACTTCTTTGAAAAATAAATTAGCAATATTCACGGCATCATCAGTTTTATGACATGCTATAAAATGAGCCATTTTGAGAACCTATCTACAACCACAAATATTGAATCTCGGCCATTTTTACTCCTCGGTAAACCTAGCACGAAATCCATTGAGATATCAGACCAAGGGGTTTCGGGAATAGGCAATGGCTTATACAAACCATGGGGCTTAATTCGTGACTTAGCCCGTTTGCATGCAATGCATCGATTACAAAACCGTTCGACATCTCGTCGCATCTTAGGCCAAAAGAAATGTTCGTTGAGCATGGCTAACGTCTTTGCAACTCCGAAGTGCCCCATTAATCCTCCACTATGAGATTCTTCGATCAACACTTCTCGTACGGAACCTTGGGGTATACAAAGCTTTCCTTCTCGGAACAAGTACCCATCATGTCGATAATACTTCTCGTAAGCTCCCTTTGCGCATAACCTAAAGAATTCACTAAAGTCAGCATCGTTGACATATAAATCTTTAAGAAATACAAACCCCATTAACTTAGCATCCAAAATATTTAACAACGCATACCTTCGAGATAGTGCATCAGGCACTACATTTTCCTTACCTTTTTTATATTTAATAAACATATGGAAAAGATTCGAGAAATTCTACCCACTTAGCATGCCGCTTATTCAACTTGTGTTGACCCTTTAAGTACTTCAAGGATTCGTGATCGGTATGTATGACGAATTCTTTGGGCCAAAGATAGTGTTGCCACGTCTCTAAGGCTCGAATCAACGAATAGAGCTCCTTGTCATAAGTCGGATAGTTTAAGACGGCACCATTGAGTTTCTCGCTAAAATAGGCAATAGGCCGTCCATCTTGCATCAACACGGCTCCAATGCCTAAACCTGAGGCATCACATTCTAACTCGAAGGTTTTATCAAAATTAGGCAAAGCTAATAACGGTGCATGAGTTAGACAATCTTTAATTTTCAAAAAGGATTTTTCTTGTTCCTCTCCCCAAACGAAGTTGGAATTCTTACGAATAACTCCAGTCAAGGGTGCGGCTAAGGTGCTGAAGTTTGGCACGAATCGACGGTAAAAACTTGCTAATCCATGGAAACTTCGGACTTGGGAGACATTCGTCGGACGGGGCCATTCTTGGATCGCCTTGACCTTCTCTTGATCGACTTCAAGGCCCTCCGAACTAACAACGAAACCTAAAAACACAACCTTGTTAGTGCAAAATTCACATTTCTTTAAATTAGCATACAAAGTTTCTTTCTTCAATACTTCCAAAACAGCTTCAAATGTAAAACAGATCATCTAAATTTTTATATAACTATATATCATCGAAGTATACGACGCAAAATCTACCAATAAAAGGTCTTAGAACGTGATTCATAAGCCTCATGAACGTGTTGGGCGTTCGTTAACCAATGGCATAACAGCCATTCGT
>NW_024403257.1:0-18575 GCF_007990345.1 Gossypium hirsutum | reverse complement strand
ATACTTTGGAAAATTTGCGATTACAAGTAGGTTTGGACAATTAGGATTGTGATAAGATATAAAATTGTGTCTAAAAAAGGAAATATTGGCATCCCTAGAATTGTTCATAAAAGTGGTATAGATATTAATATTTTAAAAATTTTTTTTTCCCGAATATTATTACTATTTAGTCATATTGTAACTTCTCATAAACCCATTTTATTTATTTTCAATAAATATTTTTTAACCAAAATATTTAAAAAATAAATGATTTCTCTTATTTTTATTTCGGAATTATTACCGATTTTTAAATGAAATTAAGCTAACTAATTTTTTTAAGAAATGACTAGTAAACCGATTAACTCCTAGCTTTCACCCGGAACCCGATAAACTTACTCAAAACTAGTAGACCTATTTTAGGGCGTTAAAACACACTCTTTGAAAATGCGATTACAAGTAGGTTTGGACAATTAGGATTGTGATCGAGGAGCTTCTATCAAAGATAAGCAGAATTTGGTGGTCTGGAAAGGAAGAGAAAATATTGGGCGATACTCCCGTGGAAAATTTGTTCAGCCTAAAAGGATGGGGATTAGTATTCATGATATTCGTGATATTTTTCTAAAAATATTTTTATTTCCGAATATTATATACCTATTTAGTTAATATTGTAACTTCTCAATGAACCCATTTTAATTTATTTTTCAATAAAATATTTATTTTAACCAAAAATATTTAAAACCATAAATTGATTTCTCTAAAAATATTTTTATTTTCGAATATTATTTACCGATTTTAAATGAAATTAAGCTAACTAATTTTTTTTAAAGAAATGACTAGTAACCCGATTAACTCTAGCTTTCACCCGGAACCGATAAACTTACTCAAAACTAGTAGACCTATTTTTAGGGCGTTACAAACCAATACTTGGAAAATTGCGATTAAAGTGGTTGGACAATTAGGATTGTGATCGAGGAGCTTCTATAAAGATAAGCAGAATTTGGTGGTCTGGAAGGAAAGAGGAAATATTGGGCGATACTCCGTGGAGAATTTGTGTCAGCTAAAAGGATGGGGTATTAGTATTCATGATATTCGTGATATTTTTCTAAAAATATTTTTATTTTCCGAATATTATATACCTATTTAGTTAATATTGTAACTTCTCTCAATAACCCATTTTAATTTATTTTCAATAAAATTTATTTTAACCAAAAATATTTAAAACCATAAATTGATTTCTCTAAAAATATTTTTATTTTCGGAATATTATTACCGATTTTAAATGAAATTAGCTAACTATTTTTTTTAAAAATGACTAGTAAACCGATTAATCCTAGCTTTCACCCGGAACTCGATAAATTACTCAAAACTAGTAGACCTATTTTTAGGGCGTTCAAACACAACATACTTGGAAATTTGCGATTAAAGTAGGTTTGGACAATTAGGATTGTGATCGAGGAGCTTCTATAAAGATAAGCAGAATTTGGTGGTCTGGAAAGGAAGGAAAATATTGGGCGATACTCCGTGGAAGAATTTGTGTCAGCCTAAAAGGATGGGGGTATTAGTATCATGTATTCGTGATATTTTTCTAAATATTTTTATTTTCGGAATTTATACCTATTTAGTTAATATTGTAACTTCTCATAAATTTATTTATTTTCATAAATATTTATTTTAACCAAAATATTAAAACATAAAATTGATTCCTAAAATATTTTTATTTTCCGGAATATTATTTACCGATTTTAATGAATTAAGCTAACTAATTTTTTTAAAGATGACTAGTAAACCGATTAACTCCTAGCTTTCACCGGAACCCGATAAACTTACTCAAAACTAGTAGACCTATTTTAGGGCGTTACAAAACAACATATTTGGAAATTTGCGATTACAGTAGGTTTGGACAATTAGGATTGTGATCGAGGAGCTTCTATCAAGATAAGCAGAATTTGGTGGTCTGGAAAGGAAAGGAAAATATTGGGCGATACTCCGTGAAGAATTGTGTCAGCCTAAAGGATGGGGGTATTAGTATTCATGATATTCGTGATATTTTCTAAAATATTTTTATTTCCGAATATTATACCTATTTAGTTAATATTGTAACTTCTCTCAATAACCATTTAATTTATTTTCAATAAATATTATTTTAACCAAAATATTTAAACCATAAATTGATTTCTCTAAAATATTTTATTTTCCGGAAATTATTTACCGATTTTAAATGAAATTAAGCTAACATTTTTTTAAAAAAATGACTGTAACCCGATTAACTCCTAGCTTTCACCCGGAACCCGATAAACTTACTCAAAACTAGTAGACCTATTTTTAGGGCGTTACAAACAACATACTTTGGAAAATTGCGATTAAAGTAGGTTTGGACAATTAGGATTGTGATCGAGGAGCTTCTATAAAGATAAGCAGAATTTGGTGGTCTGGAAAGGAAAGGAAAATATTGGGCGATACTCCCGTGGAGAATTTGTGTCAGCCTAAAAGGATGGGGGTATTAGTATTCATGATATTCGTGATATTTTTCTAAAAATATTTTTATTTTCCGAATATTATTACTATTTAGTTATATTGTAACTTCTCTCAATTAAACCCATTTAATTTATTTTTCAATAAAATATTTATTTTAACCAAAAATATTTAAACCATAAAATTGATTTCTCTAAAATATTTTTATTTTCCGGAATATTATTTACCGGTTTTAAATGAATTAAGCTAACTAATTTTTTTTAAAGAAATGACTAGTAAACCCGATTAACTCTAGCTTTCACCCGGAACCGATAAATTACTCAAACTAGTAGACCTATTTTTAGGGCTTACAACACAACATACTTTGGAAATTTGCGATTACAAGTAGGTTTGGACAATTAGGATTGTGATCGAGGAGCTTCTATCAAAGATAAGCAGAATTTGGTGGTCTGGAAAGGAAGAGGAAAATATTGGGCGATACTCCGTGGAAGAATTTGTGTCAGCCTAAAAGGATGGGGGTATTAGTATTCATGATATTCGTGAATTTTCTAAAATATTTTTATTTTCGAATATTATATACCTATTTAGTTATATTGTAACTTCTCTCAATGAACCCATTTTAATTTATTTTCAATAAATATTTATTTTAACCAAAAATATTTAAAACCATAAAATTGATTTCTCTAAAAATATTTTTATTTTCCGGAATATTATTACCGATTTTTAAATGAAATTAAGCTAACTATTTTTTTAAAGAATGACTAGTAAACCCGATTAACTCCTAGCTTTCACCCGGAACCCGATAAACTTACTCAAAACTAGTAGACCTATTTTTAGGGCGTTACAAACACATACTTTGGAAATTTGCGATTACAAGTAGGTTTGGACAATTAGGATTGTGATCGAGGAGCTTCTATCAAAGATAGCAGAATTTGGTGGTCTGGAAAGGAAAGAGAAAATATTGGGCGATACTCCGTGGAAGAATTTGTGTCAGCCTAAAAGGATGGGGTATTAGTATTCATGATATTCGTGATATTTTCTAAATATTTTTATTTTCGAATATTATATACTATTTAGTTAATATTGTACTTCTCTCAATAAACCCCATTTTAATTTATTTTTATAAAATTTATTTAACAAAAATATTTAAAACCATAAAATTGATTTCTCTAAAAATATTTTATTTTCGAATATTATTTACCGATTTTTAAATGAAATTAAGCTAACTATTTTTTTTAAAAATGACTAGTAAACCCGATTAACTCCTAGCTTTCACCCGGAACCGATAAACTTACTCAAAACTAGTAGACCTATTTTTAGGGCGTTACAAACAACTACTTTGGAAATTTGCGATTACAAGTAGGTTTGGACAATTAGGATTGTGATCGAGGAGCTTCTATAAAGATAAGCAGAATTTGGTGGTCTGGAAAGGAAAGAGAAATATTGGGCGATACTCCCGTGGAAGAATTTGTGTCAGCCTAAAAGGATGGGGTATTAGTATTCATGTATTCGTGATATTTTTCTAAAAATATTTTATTTTCCGAATATTATATACCTATTTAGTTATATTGTAACTTCTCTCAATGAAACCCATTTTAATTTATTTTCAATAAAATATTTATTTAACCAAAAAATATTTAAAACCATAAAATTGATTTCTCTAAAATATTTTTATTTTCCGAATATTATTTACCGATTTTTAAATGAAATTAAGCTAACTAATTTTTTTAAAAAATGACTAGTAACCCGATTAACTCCTAGCTTTCACCCGGAACCGATAAACTTACTCAAACTAGTAGACCTATTTTAGGCGTTACAAACAACATACTTTGGAAAA
Organism: Gossypium hirsutum; assembly: GCF_007990345.1. Classification (NCBI taxonomy): domain Eukaryota; kingdom Viridiplantae; phylum Streptophyta; class Magnoliopsida; order Malvales; family Malvaceae; genus Gossypium; species Gossypium hirsutum. The sequence goes on along the minus strand of NW_024403257.1, from coordinate 14,287 downwards.
TTTGCGATTAAAGTAGGTTTGGACAATTAGGATTGTGATCGAGGAGCTTCTATCAAAGATAAGCAGAATTTGGTGGTCTGGAAAGGAAAGGAAAATATTGGGCGATACTCCCGTGGAAGAATTTGTGTCAGCCTAAAAGGATGGGGGTATTAGTATTCATGATATTCGTGATATTTTTCTAAAATATTTTTATTTTCCGAATATTATATACCTATTTAGTTAATATTGTAACTTCTCTCAATGAAACCCATTTTAATTTATTTTTCAATAAATATTTATTTTAACCAAAAATATTTAAAACCATAAATTGATTTCTCTAAAAATATTTTATTTTCCGGAATATTATTTACCGATTTTAATGAAATTAGCTAACTAATTTTTTTAAAGAATGACTAGTAAACCCGATTAACTCCTAGCTTTCACCCGGAACCCGATAAACTTACTCAAAACTAGTAGACCTATTTTTAGGGCGTTACAAACACAACATACTTTGGAAATTTGCGATTACAAGTAGGTTTGGACAATTAGGATTGTGATCGAGGAGCTTCTATCAAGATAAGCAGAATTTGGTGGTCTGGAAAGGAAAGGGAAAATATTGGGCGATACTCCCGTGGAAGAATTTGTGTCAGCCTAAAAGGATGGGGGTATTAGTATTCATGATATTCGTGATATTTTTCTAAAATATTTTTATTTTCCGAATATTATATACCTATTTAGTTAATATTGTAACTTCTCTCAATAACCCATTTTAATTTATTTTCAATAAATATTTATTTTAACCAAAAATATTTAAAACCATAAAATTGATTTCTCTAAAAATATTTTATTTTCCGGAATATTATTTACCGATTTTTAATGAAATTAAGCTAACTAATTTTTTTAAAAAATGACTAGTAACCCGATTAACTCCTAGCTTTCACCCGGAACCCGATAAACTTACTCAAAACTAGTAGACCTATTTTTAGGGCGTTACAAACAACATACTTTGGAAAATTTGCGATTACAAGTAGGTTTGGACAATTAGGATTGTGATCGAGGAGCTTCTATCAAAGATAAGCAGAATTTGGTGGTCTGGAAAGGAAAGAGGAAAATATTGGGCGATACTCCCGTGGAAGAATTGTGTCAGCCTAAAAGGATGGGGTATTAGTATTCATGATATTCGTGATATTTTCTAAAAATATTTTTTATTTCCGAATATTATATACCTATTTAGTTAATATTGTAACTTCTCTAATAACCCCATTTTAATTTATTTTCAATAAAATATTTATTTTAACCAAAAATATTTAAAACCATAAAATTGATTTCTCTAAAATATTTTATTTTCGGAATATTATTTACCGATTTTAAATGAATTAAGCTAACTAATTTTTTTAAAGAAATGACTAGTAAACCGATTAACTCCTAGCTTTCACCCGGAACCGATAAACTTACTCAAAACTAGTAGACTATTTTTAGGGCGTTACAAACACAACATACTTTGGAAATTTGCGATTACAAGTAGGTTTGGACAATTAGGATTGTGATCGAGGAGCTTCTATCAAAGATAAGCAGAATTTGGTGGTCTGGAAAGGAAAGAGGAAATATTGGGCGATACTCCCGTGGAAGAATTTGTGTCAGCCTAAAGGATGGGGGTATTAGTATTCATGATATTCGTGATATTTTCTAAAATATTTTTATTTTCCGGAATATTATATACCTATTTAGTTAATATTGTAACTTCTCTCAATGAAACCCATTTTAATTTATTTTTCAATAAAATATTATTTTAACCAAAAATATTTAAAACCATAAAATTGATTTCTCTAAAAATATTTTATTTTCCGGAATATTATTTACCGATTTTTAAATGAAATTAAGCTAACTAATTTTTTTAAAATGACTAGTAACCGATTAACTCCTAGCTTTCACCCGGAACCCGATAAACTTACTCAAACTAGTAGACCTATTTTAGGGCGTTACAAACAACATACTTTGGAAATTTGCGATTACAAGTAGGTTTGGACAATTAGGATTGTGATCGAGGAGCTTCTATCAAAGATAAGCAGAATTTGGTGGTCTGGAAAGGAAAGAGGAAAATATTGGGCGATACTCCCGTGGAAGAATTGTGTCAGCCTAAAGGATGGGGTATTAGTATTCATGATATTCGTGATATTTTCTAAAATATTTTTATTTCCGAATATTATATACTATTTAGTTAATATTGTAACTTCTCTCAATAAACCCATTTTAATTTATTTTTCAATAAATATTTATTTAACCAAAATATTTAAACCATAAATTGATTTCTCTAAAATATTTTTATTTTCCGAATATTATTTACGATTTTTAAATGAAATTAAGCTAACTATTTTTTTTAAAAATGACTAGTAAACCCGATTAACTCCTAGCTTCACCCGGAACCCGATAAACTTACTCAAAACTAGTAGACCTATTTTAGGGCGTTACAACACAACATACTTGGAAAATTTGCGATTACAAGTAGGTTTGGACAATTAGGATTGTGATCGAGGAGCTTCTATCAAAGATAAGCAGAATTTGGTGGTCTGGAAAGGAAGAGGAAAATATTGGGCGATACTCCCGTGGAAGAATTTGTGTCAGCCTAAAAGGATGGGGTATTAGTATTCATGATATTCGTGATATTTTTCTAAAAATATTTTATTTTCCGAATATTATATACCTATTTAGTTAATATTGTAACTTCTCTAATAAACCCATTTTAATTTATTTTTCAATAAAATATTTATTTTAACCAAAAATATTTAAAACCATAAAATTGATTTCTCTAAAAATATTTTATTTTCCGAATATTATTTACCGATTTTTAAATGAAATTAAGCTAACTAATTTTTTTAAATGACTAGTAAACCCGATAACTCCTAGCTTTCACCCGGAACCCGATAAACTTACTCAAAACTAGTAGACCTATTTTTAGGGCGTTACAAAACAACATACTTTGGAAAATTTGCGATTACAAGTAGGTTTGGACAATTAGGATTGTGATCGAGGAGCTTCTATCAAAGATAAGCAGAATTTGGTGGTCTGGAAAGGAAAGAGGAAAATATTGGGCGATACTCCGTGGAAGAATTTGTGTCAGCCTAAAGGATGGGGTATTAGTATTCATGATATTCGTGATATTTTTCTAAAATATTTTATTTCCGAATATTATATACCTATTTAGTTAATATGTAACTTCTCTCAATAAACCCATTTTATTTATTTTCAATAAATATTTATTTTAACCAAAAATATTTAAAACCATAAAATTGATTTCTCTAAAAATATTTTTATTTTCCGGAATATTATTTACCGATTTTAAATGAAATTAAGCTAACTAATTTTTTTAAAGAAATGACTAGTAAACCCGATTAACTCCTAGCTTTCACCCGGAACCCGATAAACTTACTCAAAACTAGTAGACCTATTTTTAGGGCGTTACAAACAACATACTTTGGAAAATTTGCGATTACAAGTAGGTTTGGACAATTAGGATTGTGATCGAGGAGCTTCTATAAAGATAAGCAGAATTTGGTGGTCTGGAAAGGAAAGAGGAAAATATTGGGCGATACTCCCGTGGAAGAATTTGTGTCAGCCTAAAAGGATGGGGGTATTAGTATTCATGATATTCGTGATATTTTTCTAAAAATATTTTTATTTTCCGAATATTATATACTATTTAGTTAATATTGTAACTTCTCTCAATAACCCATTTTAATTTATTTTCATAAATATTTATTTTAACCAAAAATATTTAAAACCATAAAATTGATTTCTCTAAAATATTTTTATTTTCCGGAATATTATTTACCGATTTTTAAATGAAATTAAGCTAACTAATTTTTTTTAAAGAAATGACTAGTAACCCGATTAACTCCTAGCTTTCACCCGGAACCCGATAAACTTACTCAAAACTAGTAGACCTATTTTTAGGGCGTTACAAACAACATACTTTGGAAATTTGCGATTACAAGTAGGTTTGGACAATTAGGATTGTGATCGAGGAGCTTCTATCAAGATAAGCAGAATTTGGTGGTCTGGAAAGGAAAGGAAAATATTGGGCGATACTCCCGTGGAAGAATTTGTGTCAGCCTAAAAGGATGGGGTATTAGTATTCATGATATTCGTGATATTTTCTAAAATATTTTTATTTTCGAATATTATATACTATTTAGTTAATATTGTAACTTCTCTCAATAAACCCATTTTAATTTATTTTTCAATAAATATTTATTTTAACCAAAAATATTTAAACCATAAAATTGATTTCTCTAAAATATTTTATTTTCCGGATATTATTTACGATTTTTAAATGAAATTAAGCTAACTAATTTTTTTAAAATGACTAGTAAACCCGATTAACTCCTAGCTTTCACCCGGAACCGATAAACTTACTCAAAACTAGTAGACTATTTTTAGGGCGTTACAAACAACATACTTTGGAAATTTGCGATTACAAGTAGGTTTGGACAATTAGGATTGTGATCGAGGAGCTTCTATCAAAGATAAGCAGAATTTGGTGGTCTGGAAAGGAAAGGAAAATATTGGGCGATACTCCCGTGGAAGAATTTGTGTCAGCCTAAAAGGATGGGGGTATTAGTATTCATGATATTCGTGATATTTTTCTAAAATATTTTTATTTTCCGGAATATTTATACCTATTTAGTTAATATTGTAACTTCTCTCAATGAACCCATTTTAATTTATTTTTCAATAAATATTTATTTAACCAAAAATATTTAAACCATAAAATTGATTTCTCTAAAAATATTTTTATTTTCGGAATATTATTTACCGATTTTAAATGAAATTAAGCTAACTAATTTTTTTAAGAATGACTAGTAAACCCGATTAACTCCTAGCTTTCACCCGGAACCCGATAAACTTACTCAAAACTAGTAGACCTATTTTTAGGGCGTTACAAACAACATACTTTGGAAATTTGCGATTACAAGGTTTGGACAATTAGATTGTGATCGAGGAGCTTCTATCAAAGATAAGCAGAATTTGGTGGTCTGGAAAGGAAAGGAAAATATTGGGCGATACTCCGTGGAAGAATTTGTGTCAGCCTAAAAGGATGGGGGTATTAGTATTCATGATATTCGTGATATTTTTCTAAAAATATTTTTATTTTCCGAATATTATATACCTATTTAGTTAATATTGTAACTTCTCTCAATAAACCCCATTTTAATTTATTTTTCAATAAATATTTATTTTAACCAAAAATATTTAAACCATAAATTGATTTCTCTAAAATATTTTTATTTTCGAATATTATTTACCGATTTTTAAATGAAATTAAGCTAACTAATTTTTTTAAAAAATGACTAGTAAACCCGATTAACTCCTAGCTTTCACCCGGAACCGATAAACTTACTCAAAACTAGTAGACCTATTTTAGGGCGTTACAACACAACATACTTTGGAAAATTTGCGATTAAAGTAGGTTTGGACAATTAGGATTGTGATCGAGGAGCTTCTATCAAAGATAAGCAGAATTTGGTGGTCTGGAAAGGAAAGAGGAAAATATTGGGCGATACTCCCGTGGAAGAATTTGTGTCAGCCTAAAGGATGGGGGTATTAGTATTCATGATATTCGTGATATTTTTCTAAAAATATTTTTATTTTCCGAATATTATATACTATTTAGTTAATATTGTAACTTCTCTCAATTAACCCATTTTAATTTATTTTCAATAAATATTTATTTTAACCAAAAATATTTAAAACCATAAAATTGATTTCTCTAAAATATTTTTATTTTCCGAATATTATTTACCGATTTTTAAATGAAATTAAGCTAACTAATTTTTTTAAAGAAATGACTAGTAAACCCGATTAACTCCTAGCTTTCACCCGGAACCCGATAAACTTACTCAAAACTAGTAGACCTATTTTTAGGGCGTTACAAACAACATACTTTGGAAATTTGCGATTACAAGTAGGTTGGACAATTAGGATTGTGATCGAGGAGCTTCTATAAAGATAAGCAGAATTTGGTGGTCTGGAAAGGAAAGAGGAAAATATTGGGCGATACTCCCGTGGAAGAATTTGTGTCAGCCTAAAAGGATGGGGGTATTAGTATTCATGATATTCGTGATATTTTTCTAAAAATATTTTATTTTCCGAATATTATTACCTATTTAGTTAATATTGTAACTTCTCTCAATGAAACCCATTTTAATTTATTTTTCAATAAAATATTTATTTTAACCAAAAATATTTAAAACCATAAATTGATTTCTCTAAAAATATTTTTATTTTCCGGAATATTATTTACCGATTTTTAATGAAATTAAGCTAACTAATTTTTTTAAAGAAATGACTAGTAACCGATTAACTCCTAGCTTTCACCCGGAACCCGATAAACTTACTCAAAACTAGTAGACCTATTTTAGGGCGTTACAAACAACATACTTTGGAAAATTTGCGATTACAAGTAGGTTTGGACAATTAGGATTGTGATCGAGGAGCTTCTATCAAAGATAAGCAGAATTTGGTGGTCTGGAAAGGAAAAGGAAAATATTGGGCGATACTCCCGTGGAAGAATTTGTGTCAGCCTAAAGGATGGGGGTATTAGTATTCATGATATTCGTGATATTTTCTAAAATATTTTTATTTTCCGAATATTATATACCTATTTAGTTAATATTGTAACTTCTCTCAATGAACCCATTTTAATTTATTTTCAATAAAATATTTATTTTAACCAAAAATATTTAAAACCATAAATTGATTTCTCTAAAAATATTTTTATTTTCCGAATATTATTTACGATTTTTAAATGAAATTAAGCTAACTATTTTTTTTAAAAATGACTAGTAACCGATTAACTCCTAGCTTTCACCCGGAACCCGATAAACTTACTCAAAACTAGTAGACCTATTTTTAGGGCGTTACAAACAACATACTTTGGAAAATTTGGATTACAAGTAGGTTTGGACAATTAGGATTGTGATCGAGGAGCTTCTATCAAAGATAAGCAGAATTTGGTGGTCTGGAAAGGAAAGAGGAAATATTGGGCGATACTCCGTGGAAGAATTTGTGTCAGCCTAAAAGGATGGGGGTATTAGTATTCATGATATTCGTGATATTTTTCTAAAATATTTTTATTTTCCGAATATTATATACCTATTTAGTTAATATTGTAACTTCTCTCAATGAACCCATTTTAATTTATTTTCATAAAATATTTATTTTAACCAAAATATTTAAAACCATAAAATTGATTTCTCTAAATATTTTTATTTTCCGGAATATTATTTACGATTTTTAAATGAAATTAAGCTAACTATTTTTTTTAAATGACTAGTAACCCGATTAACTCCTAGCTTTCACCCGGAACCGATAAACTTACTCAAACTAGTAGACTATTTTAGGCGTTACAAACAACATACTTGGAAAATTTGATTACAAGTAGGTTTGGACAATTAGGATTGTGATCGAGGAGCTTCTATCAAAGTAAGCAAATTTGGTGGTCTGGAAAGGAAAGGAAATATTGGGCGATACTCCCGTGGAAGAATTTGTGTCAGCCTAAAAGGATGGGGTATTAGTATTCATGATATTCGTGATATTTTTCTAAAATATTTTTATTTTCCGAATATTATATACTATTTAGTTAATATTGTAACTTCTCTCAATAAACCCATTTTAATTTATTTTCAATAAAATATTTATTTTAACCAAAAATATTTAAACCATAAAATTGATTTCTCTAAAAATATTTTATTTTCCGGAATATTATTTACCGATTTTAAATGAAATTAAGCTAACAATTTTTTTAAAGAAATGACTAGTAACCCGATTAACTCCTAGCTTTCACCGGAACCCGATAAACTTACTCAAAACTAGTAGACCTATTTTTAGGGCGTTACAACACAACATACTTTGGAAATTTGCGATTACAAGTAGGTTTGGACAATTAGGATTGTGATCGAGGAGCTTCTATCAAAGATAAGCAGAATTTGGTGGTCTGGAAAGGAAAGAGGAAAATATTGGGCGATACTCCCGTGGAAGAATTGTGTCAGCCTAAAAGGATGGGGGTATTAGTATTCATGATATTCGTGATATTTTTCTAAAATATTTTTATTTTCCGAATATTATATACCTATTTAGTTAATATTGTAACTTCTCTCAATGAACCCATTTTAATTTATTTTCAATAAAATATTTATTTTAACCAAAAATATTTAAAACCATAAAATTGATTTCTCTAAAAATATTTTTATTTTCCGGAATATTATTTACCGATTTTAAATGAAATTAGCTAACTAATTTTTTTAAAAAATGACTAGTAAACCGATTAACTCCTAGCTTTCACCGGAACCCGATAAACTTACTCAAACTAGTAGACCTATTTTTAGGGTTACAAACAAATACTTTGGAAATTTCGATTACAAGTAGGTTGGACAATTAGATTGTGATCGAGGAGCTTCTATCAAAGATAAGCAGAATTTGGTGGTCTGGAAAGGAAAGGAAATATTGGCGATACTCCCGTGGAAGAATTTGTGTCAGCCTAAAAGGATGGGGTATTAGTATTCATGATATTCGTGATATTTTTCTAAAATATTTTTATTTTCCGAATATTATACTATTTAGTTAATATTGTAACTTCTCTCAATGAAACCCATTTTAATTTATTTTTCAATAAATATTTATTTAACCAAAAATATTTAAACCATAAATTGATTTCTCTAAAAATATTTTTATTTTCCGGAATATTATTTACCGATTTTTAATGAAATTAAGCTAACTAATTTTTTTTTAAAAAATGACTAGTAACCGATTAACTCCTAGCTTTCACCCGGAACCCGATAAACTTACTCAAAACTAGTAGACCTATTTTTAGGGCGTTACAAACACAAATACTTTGGAAATTTGCGATTACAAGTAGGTTTGGACAATTAGGATTGTGATCGAGGAGCTTCTATCAAAGATAAGCAGAATTTGGTGGTCTGGAAAGGAAAGAGGAAAATATTGGGCGATACTCCCGTGGAAGAATTTGTGTCAGCCTAAAAGGATGGGGGTATTAGTATTCATGATATTCGTGATATTTTTCTAAAAATATTTTTATTTTCCGAATATTATATACTATTTAGTTAATATTGTAACTTCTCTCAATAAACCCATTTTAATTTATTTTTCAATAAATATTTATTTTAACCAAAAATATTTAAAACCATAAATTGATTTCTCTAAAATATTTTTATTTTCGAATATTATTTACCGATTTTTAAATGAAATTAAGCTAACAATTTTTTTTAAAGAAATGACTAGTAACCCGATTAACTCCTAGCTTTCACCCGGAACCGATAAACTTACTCAAAACTAGTAGACCTATTTTTAGGGCGTACAACACAACATACTTTGGAAATTTCGATTACAAGTAGGTTTGGACAATTAGGATTGTGATCGAGGAGCTTCTATAAAGATAAGCAGAATTGGTGGTCTGGAAAGGAAAGAGGAAATATTGGGCGATACTCCCGTGGAAGAATTTGTGTCAGCCTAAAAGGATGGGGTATTAGTATTCATGATATTCGTGATATTTTTCTAAAAATATTTTTATTTTCCGAATATTATATACCTATTTAGTTAATATTGTAACTTCTCTCATAAACCCCATTTTAATTTATTTTCAATAAATATTTATTTTAACCAAAAATATTTAAAACCATAAAATTGATTTCTCTAAAAATATTTTTATTTTCCGGAATATTATTTACCGATTTTAAATGAAATTAAGCTAACTAATTTTTTTTAAAAAATGATAGTAACCCGATTAACTCCTAGCTTTCACCCGGAACCGATAAACTTACTCAAACTAGTAGACTATTTTTAGGGCGTTACAACACATACTTTGGAAATTTGCGATTACAAGTAGGTTGGACAATTAGGATTGTGATCGAGGAGCTTCTATCAAGATAAGCAGAATTGGTGGTCTGGAAAGGAAAGAGGAAAATATTGGGCGATACTCCGTGGAAGAATTTGTGTCAGCCTAAAAGGATGGGGTATTAGTATTCATGATATTCGTGATATTTTTCTAAAATATTTTTATTTTCGAATATTATATACCTATTTAGTTAATATTGTAACTTCTCTCAATAAACCCATTTAATTTATTTTTCAATAAAATATTTATTTTACCAAAAATATTTAAAACCATAAAATTGATTTCTCTAAAATATTTTTATTTTCCGAAATTATTTACCGTTTTAAATGAAATTAAGCTAACTATTTTTTAAGAAATGACTAGTAAACCCGATTAACTCCTAGCTTTCACCGGAACCCGATAAACTTACTCAAAACTAGTAGACCTATTTTTAGGGCGTTACAACAAACATACTTTGGAAATTTCGATTACAAGTGGTTGGACAATTAGGATGTGATCGAGGAGCTTCTATAAAGATAAGCAGAATTTGGTGGTCTGGAAGGAAAGGAAATATTGGGCGATACTCCGTGGAAGAATTTGTGTCAGCCTAAAAGGATGGGGTATTAGTATTCATGATATTCGTGATATTTTTCTAAAAATATTTTTATTTTCCGAATATTATACCTATTTAGTTAATATTGTAACTTCTCAATGAAACCCATTTTAATTTATTTTCAATAAATATTTATTTAACCAAAAATATTTAAAACCATAAAATTGATTTCTCTAAAAATATTTTTATTTTCCGGAATATTATTTACCGATTTTTAAATGAAATTAAGCTAACTAATTTTTTTAAAGAAATGACTAGTAACCCGATTAACTCCTAGCTTTCACCCGGAACCCGATAAACTTACTCAAAACTAGTAGACCTATTTTAGGGCGTTACACAAATACTTGGAATTTGCGATTACAAGTAGGTTTGGACAATTAGGATTGTGATCGAGGAGCTTCTATCAAGATAAGCAGAATTGGTGGTCTGGAAAGGAAAGGAAATATTGGGCGATACTCCCGTGGAAGAATTTGTGTCAGCCTAAAAGGATGGGGTATTAGTATCATGATATTCGTGATATTTTTCTAAAAATATTTTTATTTTCGAATATTATATACTATTTAGTTAATATTGTAACTTCTCAATGAAACCCATTTTAATTATTTTCAATAAATATTATTTTACCAAAAATATTTAAAACCATAAATTGATTTCTCTAAAATATTTTTATTTTCCGAATATTATTTACCGATTTTTAATGAATTAAGCTAACTAATTTTTTTTAAATGACTAGTAAACCGATTAACTCCTAGCTTTCACCGAACCCGATAACTTACTCAAACTAGTAGACTATTTTTAGGCGTTACAAACAACATACTTTGGAAAATTTGGATTACAAGTAGGTTTGGACAATTAGGATTGTGATCGAGAGCTTCTATCAAAGATAAGCAGAATTTGGTGGTCTGGAAAGGAAGAGGAAATATTGGGCGATACTCCGTGGAAGAATTTGTGTCAGCCTAAAGGATGGGGTATTAGTATTCATGATATTCGTGATATTTTTCTAAAAATATTTTTATTTTCCGAATATTATATACTATTAGTTAATATTGTAACTTCTCTCAATGAACCCATTTTAATTTATTTTCATAAAATATTTATTTAACCAAAATATTTAAAACATAAAATTTTTCTCTAAAAATATTTTTATTTTCGGATTATTTACGATTTTTAAATGAAATTAAGCTAACTAATTTTTTTTAAAGAAATGCTAGTAACCCGATTAACTCCTAGCTTTCACCCGGAACCGATAACTTACTCAAATAGTAGACTATTTTTAGGCGTTACAAACACATACTTTGGAAATTTGCGATTACAAGTGGTTTGGACAATAGGATTGTGATCGAGGAGCTTCTATAAAGATAAGCAGAATTTGGTGGTCTGGAAAGGAAAGAGGAAATATTGGGCGATACTCCGTGGAAGAATTTGTGTCAGCCTAAAAGGGGGTATTTATTCTATATTCGTTATATTTTTCTAAAAATATTTTTATTTTCCGAATATTATTACCTATTTAGTTATATTGTAACTCTCTCAATAAACCCATTTTAATTTATTTTCATAAAATATTTATTTTAACCAAAAATATTTAAACATAAAATTGATTTCTCTAAAATATTTTATTTTCGGAATATTTTACGATTTTAAATGAATTAAGCTAACTAATTTTTTTAAAATGACTAGTAAACCCGATTAACTCCTAGCTTTCACCCGGAACCGATAAATTACTCAAAACTAGTAGACTATTTTTAGGCTTACAAAAACATACTTTGAATTTCGTTAAGTAGGTTTGGACAATTAGGATTGTGATCGAGGAGCTTCTATAAAGATAAGCAGAATTTGGTGGTCTGGAAAGGAAAGAGGAAATATTGGGCGATACTCCGTGGAAGAATTTGTGTCGCCTAAAAGATGGGTTTAGTATTCATGATATTGATATTTTTCTAAATATTTTTATTTTCCGGATTTATTACCTATTAGTTAATATTGTAACTTCTCAATAACCCATTTTAATTTATTTTTCAATAAATATTTATTTTAACCAAAAATATTTAAACCATAAAATTGATTTCTCTAAAATATTTTTATTTTCCGGAATATTATTTACCGATTTTTAAATGAAATTAAGCTAACTAATTTTTTTAAAGAATGACTAGTAACCGATTAACTCCTAGCTTTCACCCGGAACCGATAAACTTACTCAAACTAGTAGACCTATTTTTAGGGTTACAACAATACTTGGAAATTGCGATTACAAGTAGGTTTGGACAATTAGGATTGTGATCGAGAGCTTCTATCAAAGATAAGAATTTGGTGGTCTGGAAGGAAAGAGGAAATATTGGGCGATACTCCGTGGAAGAATTTGTGTCAGCCTAAAGGATGGGGTATTAGTATTCATGATATTCGTGATATTTTTTCTAAATATTTTTATTTTCCGAATATTATATACCTATTTAGTTATATTGTAACTTCTCTCATAACCCATTTAATTTATTTTCATAAATATTTATTTAACCAAAAATATTTAAACCATAAAATTGATTTCTCTAAAATATTTTTATTTTCCGGAATATTATTTACCGATTTTTAAATGAATTAAGCTAACTATTTTTTTTAAAAAATGACTAGTAACCCGATTAACTCCTAGCTTTCACCCGGAACCCGATAAACTTACTCAAACTGTAGACCTATTTTTAGGGCGTTACAACAAATACTTGGAAATTTGCGTTACAAGTAGGTTTGCATTAGGATTGTGATCGAGGAGCTTCTATCAAGATAAGCAGATTTGGTGGTCTGGAAAGGAAAGAGGAAATATTGGGCGATACTCCGTGGAAGAATTGTGTCAGCCTAAAGGATGGGGGTATTAGTATTCTGATATTCGTATATTTTCTAAAATATTTTTATTTTCCCGATATTATTACCTATTTAGTATATTGTAACTTCTCTCATAAACCCATTTTAATTTATTTTTAATAATATTTATTTTAACCAAAAATATTTAAAACCATAAAATTGATTTCTCTAAAAATATTTTTATTTTCGGATATTATTTACCGATTTTAAATGAATTAAGCTAACTATTTTTTTTAAAGAAATGACTAGTAAAACCGATTAATCCTAGCTTTCACCGGAACCGATAAACTTACTCAAAACTGTAGACTTTTTTGGCGTTACAACCAATACTTTGGAAATTGCGATTACAAGTAGGTTTGACAATTAGGATTGTGATCGAGGAGCTTCTATCAAGATAAGCAGAATTTGGTGGTCTGGAAAGGAAAGGGAAATATTGGGCGATACTCCGTGGAAGAATTTGTGTCAGCCTAAAAGGATGGGGTATTAGTATTCATGATATTCGTGATATTTTTCTAAAATATTTTTATTTTCCGAATATTATATACCTATTTAGTTAATATTGTAACTTCTCTAATGAACCATTTTATTTATTTTCAATAAATATTTATTAACCAAAATATTTAAAACCATAAATTGATTTCTCTAAATATTTTTATTTTCGGAATATTATTACCGATTTTAATGAATTAAGCTAACTATTTTTTAAGAAATGATAACTGATTAACTCCCGGATTTTACTAAAACTTTAGCTATTCTACGAACCAACTATTGGAATTTGGATTCAAGTGGTTTGACATAGGATTGTGATCAGGGCTTCTATAAAGTAACAGAATTTGGTGGTCTGAAGGAAGAGGAAATTGGGCATACTCGTGGAGATTTGTGTCAGCCTAAAGGTGGGTTTAGTTTCATGATTTTTGATTTTTCTATTTTTTTTTTCGTATTTTATTTAGTATTTACTTCTC
>NW_024403256.1:0-18580 GCF_007990345.1 Gossypium hirsutum | reverse complement strand
AAAGATTTTTCCAGACCTGCCCAGTCTGAAGTACTAGTCGCTCAAAAATCATATCTGAGTTTCACAACTTCAAAAATCAGTTTTGTGATTTTTTCCCTGAAACTAGACTCATGTCCCCACTATGGATTTTTTTCTAGAATTTTTGGTCGGGCAATTAGTACAGTTTATTAGTCAAAGTCTCCCATGTTACAGGGGTCGACTTACACTGACCTTTTTCCCATTACGAACTGGGATATCTCTCTGCACAGAGCTTCAATACTGGATGCCGTTTGTTTCTATGGAAACTAGACTCAGAGAGGAATCCATACTATATGGTATGACCCTATTATCTCTGGTCATTTATAGTGATTTCCAAAGGCGGAACAGTGATCCAGAAACTGTTCTGGCCCTGTTCCACAAGACCCCGATATCTCTTTCTGTCTGTTCTATAATTGTTTGTTACTTCCATATGAAAGTAGATTCATCAGGTTCGATTACATAATTTATTCACTATTTAATTCCACTCCTACGAATTCTTGTGATTTTCCATCCACCATGCTGCTTTCAGCTTCTGTTTTTCAAAGTGAACCTTACCTAATTTGGGGTTTCATGGACCAATAGGGCCTTGTCATACATAGCCCACATATGATCATACTTAGCCATTCTAGTGGCTGTCATTTGCTCAACACTTCCATTCCAACATAGTTACATCATGAAACCATCTATACATTCATATACGAATGGTCTAATGCCATACTCCACTTCTACAAGCCATTTTCGCATGGCTGTACACTTATACATTTCATAAAGTACTCGAAAGACAACAATGGGTAGTCTATACATGCCATAACAAAATTCAACCAAAATAGTACCCAAAAGAGCCTTTGATAGTGTGGGCGACTTCGACTTCAAGATCCGAGTCCGATAGCTGGAGAACCAAAAATCTATAAAACAGAGGAGCAATGTAACGAGTAAGCAATTTTATGCTTAGTAAGTTTGAGCAAGGAATTCCAGCATAAACAAAGGAATATCACACATTTAGCTAAACGGAATATTTCATAATACGCATTTATCGATATTAAACTTGCTTCACAACATTAAAACCCTTATGCACATACACAATAGACTAACTTAGCCGAAGGCCGATAGCTCGTTTATCAACTGAGGCGAACATTTATTTGGTAAGGGCTCGATTTAATTCAACACATACGTATCATATCCCCATATTGGGATGTTTTTCGAGTATTCACTGGAATTTTACAGCAAGCTCATTCGTTACCAATTCACGTACCTTCGGGATTTAACCGGATATAGTCCTCGTTCAAATGCCTTCGGGACATAGCCCGGTTTTAGTAACTCACACAATGCCTTCGGGAAACCCGGATTTAACAACTCGCACGAATGCCTTCGGGACTTAACCCGGATTTAATAACTCGCACGAATGCCTTCGGGACTTAACCCGGATTTAGTATCTCGCACAAAGGCCTTCGGATCTTAGTCCGGATATATTCACTTAGCACAAAGCCTTCGGGACTTAGCCCGGACAGCATTCAATTAATCATGCACATCTAACAATAATTCATGGTACATTCATATTTCATTTTCGTTTACGAAACTCAAACACAAGGCACATATTGTCCTTGCACATTCGGCTCAATAGCCACACATAGAGCATGATTTAATCACATCGAAATTTAAGCTCTCTTACTCAAGAACTTACCTCGGGTGTTGTCGAACGATTCCGCTAGCTATTCAACCACTTTTTCCTTCCCTTTATCGGTTTTATTTCCCCTTTGCTCTTGAGCTTAATCAAACAAATAAATTGATTTCATCATTTAGGCATCAAAAGATGAACACAAGGCACTTAGCCCATATTTATACATTAGACATTAAAGTCTCATACATGCAAAAATCATGTATCAACACAACATATTAGCTAATTTCTTTGCCCTTGGCCGAATATGCATGTCCATTTTTGGGGTCGATTTCAACACTTAATACACACATATACACACTAGTAAAGCATCCTCCCCTTTTCATCAATTTAACATGCATTGCTCATTAACATGCAAAGTTACATTCGGCCTTAGCACACATCTTGCTAGCCGATTCTTCTCCATTTAGCAACCAATGCACATATGTGCTCACACGAAAAAAATGCTAAAAAGGAGGTTCAAGAATCATCAAGCCATCATCACATGCATCATTAACAAGCTTCATATTTTGCATGCAATGGCATTAACACAACCTCCACCTAGGCCGAATCTTAACTCATCCTCATGCCTCATCACCACAACATCAAACATCAACCAAGAATGATTCATCCATGGTCAAGTGCCATTTCCATCACATAGCAAGATTTAGACCATGGGTTAGGTAGAACTCAAGCTAACAACTAAAACATGCATGCCTCTCATGGAACATCATCAAAATACCTTAGCCTAGCTACATGCATGGCCGAATCTCTTCACCTTTCTTCTTCTTTCCTCCTTAAATTTTGGCCAAGGATGAACCAAAGGATGAGAAAATTTTTCTTTGTTTTTCTTTCTAGTTTTTGGCAAGCATGAAGATGAGAAAAGGATGAACAAAATTCCCCCCTTCTCTTCTTTAGCTCACGGCAATGGGGGGACAAACACTACACACACATTTTTTTTTTCTTTTGTTTTCCATTTCTTTATTACCCATACTCCTTATTTTATTCTTCCACTAACAAAACATGTTTCATGACATGTTTTACCCATCCTTCCTTGTCATGGCCGGCCACTACTCATTAGGGGGGGAATTTGACATGCAAGTCCCCCCTTTGTCCACATGCACTAATAGGTCCTCACACATTGACCTATCACATTTTAGAATTTTCTCACATAAGTCCTATTGACTAAATTCACATGAAATCAACCAAATTGAAGCTTGAAATTTTCACACATTCATAATTACATATTCTACACAATAAGTATCACATTCAAACATTTCGGTGACTCGGTTTAGCGGTCCCGAAACCACTTCCCGACTAGGGTCAACTTTGGGCTGTCACAACTCTCCCCACTTAAGAAATTTTCGTCCCCGAAATCTTACCGGTAAATAGGTTTGGGTATCGTTCTTTCATTGAGCTCTCGGTCTCCCAAGTTGCTTCCTCGATCCCGTGTTTGAGCCATAACACCTTTACTAGCGGAACTCTTTTGTTTCGCAACTCCTTCACTTCACGAGCTAGGATACGCATCGGTTCTTCTTCATAGCTCATGTCGACTTGAATTTCAACCTCTGATGGGCTAATTATATGCGATGGATCAGATCGATAGCGTCGAAGCATCGAAACATGAAAGACGTCATGATCTTTTCAAGCTCCGGGGGCAAAATCAATCTATACGCAACCGGACCAACTCGTTCGGAGATTTTGTACGGCCCAATGAATCTTGGGCTCAACTTGCCCTTACGGCCGAACCTGAGTATCTTTTTCCAAGGTGAAACCTTAAGGAACACTTTGTCTCCCACCTGATACTCGATGTCTTTTCGTTTCAAATCTGCGTACGATTTCTGACGATCCGTGGCTACCTTCAGACTTTCACGGATTACCTTTACTTTCTGTTCAGCATCTCTAATCAAATCAACTCCGAAAATTTTGCTTTCACCGAGCTCGGTCCAAAACAATGGTGTACGGCATTTACGACCGTACAAAGCCTCGTAAGGTGCCATCTTAATACTTGATTGAAAACTATTGTTGTAAGCGAATTCAATCAAAGGTAAATACGTTCCCATGAACTACTGAACTCGAGGATGCAACATCTCAACATATCCTCAAGTATCTGAATTATCCTCTCGGATTGACCATCGGTTTGGGGGTGAAAAGCAGTGCTAAAATGCAGCTTGGTACCCAGAGCTTCTTGCAATTTCTTCCAAAATCGTGAGGTGAATCTCGGATCTCTATCCGACACGATAGAAACAGGTACCCCGTGTAATCTCACAATTTGATAAACGTACAATTCAGCTAGTTTCTCTAATGAAAAATCCGTACGTACGGGGATGAAATGAGCCGACTTAGTCAGTCTATCAACAATAACCCATATCGCATCCTTCTTACTTGCTGAAAGGGCAGTCCGGACACAAAGTCCATTGTGACTCGATCCATTTCCACTCGGGTATCATGATCGGCTGGAGTAATCCTGAAGGCACTTGATGTTCCGCTTTCACTTGTTGACATATTAAACATCTCGAAACAAAGTCAGAGATGTCCCGTTTCATACCATGCCACCAAAATTGACGTTTCAAATCATTGTACATTTTCGTACTCCCCGGGTGAATTGACATTCGGTTACAATGGGCTTCGTTCAGAATCATCGAAATGAGTTCGAATTCCTTGGAACACACAAACATTTCTGAACCTCAAACAATCATCATCATCAATTTGAAACTCCGATTCCTCGTTCGGAAAACACTTAGCCCGTTTTGCAACCAATTCATCATCGACTTTCTGAGCTTCACGAATTTGGTGAGTCAACAATGGTTTAGCTTTTAATTCAGCTACTAACACACTGTCTGGTAGAATAGACAAATGCACGTTCATCGCTCGTAAAGCAAACAATGACTTCCGGCTTAAGGCGTCCGCAACCACGTTAGCCTTTCCCGGGTGGTAATCAATGACAAGCTCGTAATCTTTCAACAACTCAAGCCAACGTCTTTGTCGCAGATTCAAGTCTCGTTGAGTCATCAAATATTTGAGACTTTTGTGATCCGAAAATACATGGCACTTCTCACCAAACAGATAATGTCGCCATATTTTTAAAGCAAACACGATGGCAGCTAGTTCGAGATCATGGGTCGGATAATTCCTCTCGTGTGGCTTCAATTGTCTCGACGCATAGGCCACGACTCGACCTTCTTGCATCAATACGCAACCCAACCCAAGTAGGGATGCGTCACTATAAATGACAAACTCTTTACCTGATTCGGGTTGCACCAAAATTGGAGCTTCAGTCAAATGAGTTTTCAGTTGGTCGAAACTTTTCTGACATTTCTCCGTCCACTCGAACTTAACATCCTTTTGAAGTAGCTTCGTCATTGGTGTGGCTATCATCGAGAAACCTTTCACAAATCGTCGGTAATAACCGGCGAGCCCCAAAAAGCTCCGAACTTCAATAACATTTCTCGGAGGTTTCCAGTCAAGTATGGCTGAAATTTTATTCGGGTCAACTCGAATACCCGACGCGGATACCACATGACCAAGAAGCTAACCTCTCTTAACCAGAACTCACACTTACTGAACTTAGCATATAACTGCTTATCCCGCAAAATTTGCAGCACTAGCCTCAGATGCTCAGCATGTTCGGTCTCGTCTCTTGAATAGACCAAAATGTCATCAATGAACACCACTACGAACCGATCCAAATACGGTCTGAAGATCCGATTCATCAAATCCATAAATACTGCAGGGGCATTAGTGAGCCCAAACGGCATCACTAAGAATTCGTAGTGACCATATCTCGTTCTGAAGGCAGTTTTGGGAATATCTGAATCTCGGATTCGCAACTGATAATAGCCCGATCTCAAATCTATTTTTGAGAACACTGAGGCTCCCTTCAGTTGGTCGAACAAATCATCGATGCGCGGCAACGGATATTTGTTCTTTATCGTCACTTTATTCAGCTGACGATAGTCAATGCACAACCTCATGGTTCCGTCCTTCTTTTTCACGAACAATACTGGTGCACCCCAAGGTGAGAAACTTGGTCGAGCGAAACCTCTATCCGTCAGTTCTTGCAACTGAGCTTTCAACTCCTTTAACTCGGTTGGTGCCATACGATACGGAGCTATCGAAATCGGCGTAGTCCCAGGTACAAGCTCAATACCAAACTCTACCTCCCGAACAGGTGGTAAACCCGGTAATTCTTCCGGAAAAACATCCGGGTATTCACAAACCACCGGCACAGATTCGGGTTTCTTTTCTAATTCTTTGTCACCAAGTACATACGCAAGGTATGCTTCGCACCCTTTTCTTACATATTTCTGTGCCAACATTGCTGATATTACAGCTGGCATCCCCTCTAAGTCTGCAGACTCAATTCGGACTACTTCGTTATTTGCGCATCTCAAATCAATAGTCTTGCTCTTGCAATTCACAATCGCATCATGCGCGGTCAACCAATCCAAACCAAGGATAACATCAAATTCATCAAACGGCAAGAGCATCAAGTTCGCCGGGAAACAGGAACCTCGAATTTCCAGGGGACATTTCTTACACACTTTGTCGACAAGCACGTAACGACCCAAGGGATTTGACACCCGAATTACGAACTCAGTAGACTCAATAGGTAAAGTCTTACTGGATGCTAAGGTTTCACATATGTAAGAATGAGTAGAACCGGGGTCAATCAAAGCAATTACATTAGTATCAAAGAGGGTGAATGTACCGGTAATAACATCAGGCGAAGAAGCATCCTCGCGGGCACGTATAGCATAAGCTCTAGCAGGCGCACGGGCTTCGGATCTGGTTATATCATCTCTAGATCCTCTCTGACCACCACCAGCATTGCCCATATTTCCAGATGGTCTACCTCGAGCAGTGGTAGCACCCGGTCTCCCACTCTGATTTGCATTCTGCCCCGACAACCTCGGGCAATCTTTAATGAAGTGGTCCACTGATCCGCATTTGTAACAGGAGCGGTCAGGAAATCTACAACTCCCCGAATGCCATTTACCGCAATATCGGCATTTCGTCCTGTCTCGACGTTCATTCCCAACACTGGCGACCGAAGTGCCTCGTGTACCCACAGGGGGTCGATCACGATCTCGTCCAAAAAGGCCCGAAGTGCCTCTAAACTGGCCCGCATCATCTCGAAATCTCTTCGATGTCTGTTGAAGAGACCTCCCCGAGGATCTTTTACGAAACTCTCCAGTTCCCTCATCAACTCTTTGCTTTTCTTTTCTAAGCTCTTCGGCTTTACAAGCTCGTTCAACAAGTACCACGAACTCTTGTATTTCAAGAACGCCAACGAACATTTTATATCTTCATTCAGCCCATCCTCGAAGCGTTTACACATAATAGCTTCGGACGAAACACATTCCCGAGCGTATTTCTAAGTCTAACAAATTTTCGCTCGTAATCAGTAACCGACATGGAGCCTTGCTTAAGCTCAAGAAATTCCTTCCGTTTTTGATCAACAAATCTCTGACTGATATACTTTTTCCGAAACTCAGTTTGGAAAAACTCCCAAGTTACTTGCTCTCGGGGCACAATAGAAGTCAGAGTACTCCACCAATAGTAGGCAGAATCACGTAGCAAGGAGATAGCACACTTTAGGCATTCATCGGGTGTACAAGATAGCTCATCGAGTACCCGGATAGTGTTGTCCAGCCAAAATTCAGCTTGCTCGGCGTCATCGCTATCCATAGCCTTAAATTCAGTAGCCCCATGTTTTCGGATTCTGTCAACTGGGGGCTTATTTGACCTTATTTGGTCCGTTACCGGTGGTATTGTAGGTGCGGGGGTAGTATTTGTCGGGAATGGAGGTTGTGGAACAGCCATATTAGTTCGAATGTATTGGTTAAATCAATCATTCATCACGCTATAGAATGCTTGTCTAGCTTCATCATTCTGATTACTAGCATTAGGTTGAGAGTCTGCCGGCACTGTCCCTTGTGCGGGAGCAGGCGCTACACTCTCAAGATCATCAGCTACTTCTCGGTCACGATCGGGATCCATTACTATAAATAAACACATTTACGATTGTCAGAAATCACCACACTATCAAGTAATCACATAAAATGGCATGTATAGCTAGACCCAAAACATTACGGTAGTCCTAGAATCGACTAAACCGTAGCTCTGATACCAATAAAATGTAACACCCCGAACCCGAGACCGACACCGGAGTCGGACACGAGATGTTAACAAACTTTGAAAAATTTTTCCAGACACTGCCCAGTCTGAGTACTAGTCGCTTCAAAAATCATATCTTGAGTTTCACAACTCAAAAATCAGTTTTGTGATTTTTCCCTGAAACTAGACTCATGTCCCCACCTATGGATTTTTTTCTAGAATTTTTGGTCGGGCCAATTAGTACAGTTTATTAGTCAAAGTCTCCCATGTTACAGGGGTCGACTACACTGACCTTTTCCCATTACGACTGGGATATCTCTCTGCACAGAGCTTCAATACTGATGCCGTTTGTTTCTATGGAAACTAGACTCAGAGAGAAATCCATACATATATGGTATGACCCCTAATTATCTCTGGTCAATTTATAGTGAATTTCCAAAGGCGGAACAGTGAATCCAGAAACTGTTCTGGCCCTGTTCCACAAGAACCCGAATATCTCTTTCTGTACTGTTCCTATAATTGTTTCGTTACTTCCATATGAAAGTAGATTCATCAAGGTTCGATTACATAATTTATTCACTATTTAATTCCACTCCTACGAATTCTTGTGATTTTTCCAATCCACACCACTGCTGCTATCAGCTTCTGTTTTCAAAGTGAACCTTACCTAATTTGGGGTTTCATGGACCAACTAGGGCCTTGTCATACATAAGCCCACATATGATCATACTTAGCCATTCTAGTGGCTGATCATTTGCTCAACACTTCCATTCCAACATAGTTACATCATGAAACCATCTATACATTCATAATACGAATGGTCTAATGCCATACTCCACTTCTACAAGCCATTTTCGCATGGCTGTACACTTATACATTTCATAAAGTACTCGAAAGACAACAATGGGTAGTCCTATACATGCCATAACAAAATTCAACCAAAATAGTACCCAAAAGAGCCTTTGATAGTGTGGGCGACTTCGACTTCAAGATCCCGAGTCCGATAGCTGGAGAACCAAAAATCTATAAAACAGAGGAGCAATGTAACGAGTAAGCAATTTATGCTTAGTAAGTTTGAGCAAGGAATTCCAGCATAAACAAAGAATATCACACATTTAGCTAAACGGAATATTTCATAATACGCAATTTATCGATATTAAACTTGCTTCACAACATTAACAACCCTTATGCACATACACAATAGACTAACTTAGCCGAAGGCCGATAGCTCGTTTATCAACTGAGCGAACATTTATTTGTAAGGGCTCGATTTAATTCAACACATACGTATCATATCCCCATATTGGGATGTTTTTCGAGTATTCGCTGGAATTTTACAGCAAGCTCATTCGTTACCAATTCACGTACCTTCGGGATTTAACCGGATATAGCTCCTCGTTCAAATGCCTTCGGGACATAGCCCGGTTTTAGTAACTCACACCATGCCTTCGGGACGTAACCCGGATTTAACAACTCGGACGAATGCCTTCGGGACTTAACCCGGCTTTAATAACTCGCACGAATGCCCTCGGGACTTAACCCGGATTTAGTATCTCGCACAAAGGCCTTCGGATCTTAGTCTGGATATATTCGCTTAGCACAAAGCCTTCGGGACTTAGCCCGGACAGCATTCAATTAATCATGCACATCTAACAATAATTCATGGTACATTCATATCTCATTTTCGTTTACGAAACTCAAACATAAGGCACATATTGTCCTTGCACATTCGGCTCAATAGCCACACATAGAGCATGATTTAATCACATCGAAATTTAAGCTCTCTTACTCAAGAACTTACCTCGGGTGTTGTCGAACGATTCCGCTAGCTATTCAACCACTTTTTCCTTCCCTTTATCGGTTTTATTTCCCCTTTGCTCTTGAGCTTAATCAAACAAATAAATTGATTTCATCATTTAGGCATCAAAAGATGAACACAAGGCACTTAGCCCATATTTATACATTAGACATTAAAGTCTCATACATGCAAAAATCATGCATCAACACAACATATTAGCTAATTTCTTTGCCCTTGGCCGAATATGCATGTCCATTTTTGGGGTCGATTTCAACACTTAATACACACATATACACACTAGTAAAGCATCCTCCCCCTTTTCATCAATTTAACACATGCATTGCTCATTAACATGCAAAGTTACATTCGGCCTTAGCACACATCTTGCTAGCCGATTCTTCTCCATTTAGCAACCAATGCACATATGTGCTCTCACAAAAAAAAATGCTAAAAAGGAGGTTCAAGAATCATCAAGCCATCATCACATGCATCATTAACAAGCTTCATATTTTGCATGCAATGGCATTAACACAACCTCCACCTAGGCCGAATCTTAACTCATCCTCATGCCTCATCACCACAACATCAAACATCAACCAAGAATGATTCATCCATGGTCAAGTGCCATTTCCATCACATAGCAAGATTTAGACCATGGGTTAGGTAGAACTCAAGCTAACAACTAAAACATGCATGCCTCTCATGGAACATCATCAAACATACCTTAGCTAGCTACATGCATGACCGAATCTCTTCACATTTCTTCTTCTTTCCTCCTTAAAATTTTTGGCCAAGGATGAACCAAAGGATGAGAAAATTTTTCTTTGTTTTTCTTTCTAGTTTTTGGCAAGCATGAAGATGAGAAAAGGATGAACAAAATTCCCCCCCTTTCTCTTCTTTAGCTCACGGCAATGGGGGACAAACACTACACACACATTTTTTTTTCTTTTGTTTTCCATTTCTTTATTACCCATACTCCTTATTTTATTCTTCCACTAACAAAACATGTTTCATGACATGTTTTACCCATCCTTCCTTGTCATGGCCGGCCACTACTCATTAGGGGGGGAATTTGACATGCAAGTCCCCCCCCTTTGTCCACATGCACTAATAGGTCCTCACACATTGACCTATCACATTTTAGAATTTTCTCACATAAGTCCTATTGACTAAATTCACATGAAATCAACCAAATTGAAGCTTGAAATTTTCACACATTCATAATTACATATTCTACACAATAAGTATCACATTCAAACATTTCGGTGACTCGGTTTAGCGGTCCCGAAACCACTTCCCGACTAGGGTCAACTTTGGGCTGTCACACAAACTCTCTTTTACTTCCCAAAAACGCAGTGCTCACAGAACTTCAGTTTTCTAATGCCTTGTCCATCAAAAAGTCCTCTTTTGCTTAATTTTGTCATGTCGTTCTCACTCACATGCCCTATATGCATATGCCAAAGTCTAGTAACACCATCATCTGACAAAGAAGAGGAAGCGACGGCTGCATTACCAGTAACAGGAAAACCTTGCAAAACATATAACTTGGCAGTCTTTCTCTACTCTTTCATCACAACGAAGGAACTTTTGCTAATCTTTAGAACCCCACTTCCAGTTGTGTACTTGTGCTTTTTTGAATCAAGAGTACTCAACGAAATCAAATTTCTCTTCAATTTTGGTACATGTTGTACGCCACTAAGTGTTCTAACGACTCCATCGAACATCTTAATTTTAATCATGCCAATACCTACGATTTTACATGAAGCAGTATTTTCCATCAAAACAACACTTTCAGACACTATTTCATATGTTGCAAACCAATCCCAATTGAGACTTATATGGAATGTGCAACCAGAATTGAGGATTCACTCCTCGCTCACTTTAGAGTTGTCGGTAGAAGCAACTAGGAGTTCACATCATTGTAGTTTTTTACAACATCAGCTTCACCATATTGTTTTGGTTGTTTTCCCTTTTGATTCACAGCCTCTCTTTTTCTCTTATTCTGTAACTTATAGCACTCAAATTTAATGTTCCCTTTCTTCTTACAGAATTTATAGGTTTTACCTCTATTTGAAGATCTTGATCTACCTTTAGATTTACTGCGAGGATTTCATTCATTTGTATTTGTCCTCCTGCAATTATCATCAGTATTTTGTTCTTGTCTCCCACAAATAATGAAATCCTCTACATGAGAGTCGGATCCAACCACAAGATGTTTCATCTTGTCATACGAGGTTAAAGAAGCATGGACTTCACCAACTGTGAAAGATTCGCGGCTATACAAAATCGTATCTCTAAAGGTTGAATAAGAAGAGGCAACGAACAAAGTAGAATTAAACCTAAATATTTTTTATCATACTGAACCTCAATGGCCTCTAGGTCTGAGAGAATTTCTTTAAACACAATTAAGTGTTCGTGCACAGACACACCTTCCTCCAAACGATGAGCATAAAGACGCTGCTTTATATGCAACTTGCTAGTTTTTTGACATGCATAGTTGCTACAGTTTTTCCCATAATGTAGCGGCAGTCTTCTCCTTCATCACGTCCTATAGAATTTCATTCAACAAATGCAAATGTAATTGTGTTAAAGTCTTTCTATCTTTACACTTTTTCTCTTCCTCCGTCAATGCCAAAGGCATCTTATCTATCCCCAGTAGGCATCCTCCAAACCCATTTGCACAAGAACTGCCTGTATCTTGATCTGCCACAATGTGAATTTGGTGTTGCAATCTAACAGTGAAATATCATACTTCAATGTTTTCATTACCGTGATCAAGACAAGTAACCCAAAAAAGTTCTGATACCAGTTTTTAGAACTAACGTCGATAATGAAAATATAGAATGATAGCAAAACAATAATAAAAAGAAAAATAAAGCACATAAATTTTACATGGAAAACCCTTTTTGGGAAAAACCACAGGGAAAGGAAAAAAAATTCACTAATGTCAAATTCGATTGATATAAGAAGATTTTAGACTATATCTATTTATAAGTTGAAAAACCTTATTCTAATCAATGTCAAATAGATAAAGTGTAGTAAGGTTGAAAAACATTATTCTAATCAATGTAAAATAAAAGAAGTATAGTTCTATATAGATTTTTATTTTATTTTATTTTACCACTGGATTTTATTTTAACAAGGGTTCGAGTTACTCAACTCTAACAAATTATTTTCTTCTTTAGTGAAAAGATGAAAAATTCTATAAAATCATATACTGAGTCTGACTCTTAAAAAAATCATTGTCACAAACATGTTAGGGAAGTCGTAACTATAATATTTCAAGCTCCACAAATAAATAAAATCTATTACAATCCCTGTAAAAACAACCACATTATAAGTTGAGTACCATATAATAATAATGAA
This sequence comes from Gossypium hirsutum, assembly GCF_007990345.1. NCBI lineage: Eukaryota > Viridiplantae > Streptophyta > Magnoliopsida > Malvales > Malvaceae > Gossypium > Gossypium hirsutum. Next base: position 5,624 of record NW_024403256.1, on the reverse strand, counting down.
CAAGGTCAACATGGACTCTTGGCAGCTAAAAATGCATACTCCAGTCCAATCCTATCCAATCTTATATTCATGATCTAATGGATTACATAAGGTTGATCCGATCCGATTCAATCTTCCAAATATGTTTCCTCAAGTGATATGATATTCATTGATGGGCTAGATACATTCCACATAATTAACACAAAAATTATTTTAATTCAATAAAACAACACTAATATAGAAAAAGTCTTGACTGTCCCAATTAGCTAGGGAGTGGGAACTCCCTTCGGCGCTTATTCCTCATTTTCATATTTTTCAACAGATTCCACAATGCTATGATGTGTGCTAAAAAAATAACTATTGAGAAATAGAATCTAAATTACGTGAAAAATGTATTATTCATAGAAATAAGCGATTTGATAAAAATGTTGATAATGAAACGATAAAAGCTCCTCAAGAATATTTTAGAATTGATTATTTTTTATACATAGTAGATTAAGCATTTTTTCTCTCTAAAATAGATTTGAATAATTTAAAATATATAAATATATTTTTGGTTTTTTTATTGAATATAGAAAAAATAAAGTCATTAGATTATGAAAATTTGAAAGTATATTGTCTTAATCTTGAAAATTCTTTGAAACATGGAAGTCATATAAATATTGTTGGATTAGATTTGTTTCTAAAATTGAATATTTTGAAAGAAACTATCAAATTGGAAAATGACACTCAATTGACATAATTATATGTAAAGAGTTTATTCCTTTCCAAATGTGTATAATGTTAACTATTCATGTTTATGTTGAATCAACCGAGAAAATTTTCTTAAAACTAAAATTGATAAAATCTTACTTAAGATTAACAATGTCTCACAAAAAATTAAATGGTTTACATATTTTATTAATTGAAAAAGAAATCTTATACGAGATTTATTATGATAGATTAATAGATAATTTTGCTCTCTAAAGGCTAAAAAAATAAATTTTAAATAAACATTTATAATTTTTTTTAATAGCTAGTTAACTAATATAAAGATTTCTCTTTTTTAAGTTTTTAAAAATGTTGAGATACATTAGGTAAATATACTAACAATTTAATTACCTTAGTTGCAATTTATCTTAACATTAAAATTAAGGATTATTAATAAATTTAATAAAAAAATTTAAACACTGTTAAGCTTAGTTTAGTATTGCTTCTCAAAAGTATTAGAGCCATAAGTAGTATTAAACAAATAACTTTTTAAGTCGGAATTATTTTTGACAAGTACTTTTGAACTCAAAAGCAAAAAAAATTTTTATAGCTTATACAGAGGCGATTTTAAGGGGGTGGTATGGGCCCCGACCCCCCTAAAATAAAAAATTATTATTTAGGCCCTCTAAATTTTTTTTAAAATTTTAAATTAATAAAGTTAAAATTATACTTAGACCCCTTTAAAATTATAAAAATTTAATTTAATTATTTAAAAATTATAAAGATATATACTATAAAAATTAAAATTTCATTCGGCTCATCCTAAAAAATTGTTTTGGCCTCGCCCTTGAACTTATACTTTTGGCAAAAGCACTTTTAAGAATAAAATATAATTTTAAACTTTATAATATATTTTATATAATATTTATATTGGATATGTAATTACTTTTCTATTATAAATTATTTAAATATTATTTAAATTCATATTTATTAGTTTATAACACTATATCTAAAATAGATATTTTATTTCTCAAAAATATTTTCATGCAACAAAATTAAACACTTAAATATTAACTAAACTTTTAAAATATATTCTCAAAAATTATTTTTTCACAACCATTTTTAAAAACAGGTTTCAAAAGCAATAAACTAACCCTAGAGACAAAAAAAAAAAAAAAGGCGGCGTTTGGTTTTCAACTCTTAAAGGGATGATATTTGACTTGGTAGCCGTCTTGCTTCTTGTATCACTCGCTTAAATGGAAGAAGGGCCCACCCTATACTACTTCAAACTCGGAAGGCTTTTATTTGACCGACGCCACCAAGTAGACCAAACTCACTCGCTTTTCTATTTGCTTTTTCCACCCTCGTGCGGAATATAGCTAACCCAACTACTTGTGTAATTTTATTTTAATAAATCAACTAAAAGCTTTACTTTCACATTTCTCATCAATTCACACTAGCCACGCAACTTCCCTTCCCTTCCCTTCCCTTATAAAATCCCCTTCACTCTCACTCACTCTTCCAACTCTCAATTTCTTCTTTGCTTTTTGAAAACCTTGGCTCATTTTCAGTGCTTCAATCAGATGGCTTTAGAAGCTCTTAACTCCCCAACAAACGCTGCTGCTCCTTTTCACTTCCAAGATACCAATTTACACTGCCTCGATTCCTTCACCAAGCGTAAGCGTTCCAAGCGACCACGCTTGGACGATGACCATGTTCCCACCGAGGAAGAATACGTCGCTCTCTGCCTTATTATGTTAGCACGCGGCGGTGCTCCTCGAACGACCTCCACTACTTTGACTCACCAAAAACTTGGCACCTAGTAGTGCAGCGTTTGCAACAAGGCCTTTAATTCTTACCAGGCTTTGGGTGGCCACAAAGCCAGCCACCGTAAACTTTCAGGAGGCAACGATGACCACTCAACGCCAACGACCTTATCAGCCGTTGGATCAAACCCAAGCGGTAGGTCCCACGAGTGTTCAATCTGTCACAAAAGCTTCCCTTCTGGCCAGGCCTTGGGAGGCCATAAGCGATGCCACTATGAAGGTGGGGCAGCGAATACCGGTAGCATTACATCTGAAGGAGTGAGTTCAACCTCAACCAATACCACCCACCGGGACTTTGATCTGAATATACCGGGTCTTCCTGCATTCTCACCGGCTAATTTATTTGTTTCCGGCGGTGATGATGAAGTTGAAAGCCCACACCCTAGTAAGAAACCATGTCTCTTGATGCAGAGGCCACCCAAAATTGAAGTCAACTAAATTTTAGGCCAGATTCCATTTTTTTTTTGTTTTTTTTTTGTACATAGCACATGGACCATTCATTGGTCTCAATGGCAGCAAGTTTTTTTTTTAAATTAATTACTCAATTCAATTACTTTAATTCCTCTTACGATTTATTCTCATACGGTTTGCAAAACGTGGGCAGCAAAAGAAAAAAGTAGCTAAAGGCTAATAACAGCCCATAGAGATGAGGTGTATGTTGCATGTGTTATTGTTTGGTTGTCGTAATTAATAATATTTAGTTTACAAAGTCATTTTGGGTCGAATGGTTGTGGTTAGGAAGATAGGCATGAAGTGGGGGTGTACGTGATGGGGCGGCTAATAAGTTGATTTGTGATTCATTTCTTTCCGCATATACATGCTGTTTTCGTGTGGGAAAGTGATTGAGTTAGTGGTGGCTTTTGATCTGATACTTTCTTCTTCATCATCATCACTTCCGTATTGATTCAATCAATGCTAATACAATGCATATTTGGATTCACCGAGTCCCCAGTTTTTTATTGGTCAAATTCTCGCCGTCTACTTTGCATAACTTGTAGATATACTGCTTGTATATTAATTTGATTAAATATATTTTATATTTTTTTTGAATTTTAAAATTTTAGTCTAAACTAAATTGTAAGAGTTAAATATATTTGGTTAAATTATACTATTAGTCTTGTATTATTTCTAAAGTGATAAATTTAATCCATGTTCTTCAACAAGATTATTCTTAGTCGCTATATTTTTTTAATTTTAAAATATCAATCTTAATGCAAGCGATAGCCATTAAATTTATTAATTGATTTTTTTTTAAATATGTGAAAATAACAAACTGACCTAGTATTACATATGTAATATATTTGATGCATAAAATTTTGAAAATAATAAAACTTCACTTAATAAATTTATTAGCTATCATTTCATCATGATTAAAATTTTCAAAATTTAAAAATACAAAAACTAAAAAAAAATTAAAATACAAATACTAAAATTGCATAGAGTACAAGATCTAATAACTTAATTTCATTTCTTTATTCAATTAATTTGTTAGATTCGGTACTTTTCTTAAAAAAATTTATTACCAACTTTAAAACTCATGAATTAAAAAAAAAAACTCTTAAGAAGCTTGTTTTGTTATGCTCCACTTGTTACTAATTACTAAATAGTTAGGTATTGCTTTTATGTATGTAATTGAAAATTCAAAGTGGATTAAAAATCTTTTAACGAACATTTTGACAAAGCTTCATCTCCAACTTCTAAACATTTTAGTGACATGACTTGGAGAAAACGTCGGCGTTCTTGTTTGGTGGCGGAAACCTATTAAAAGTAAACATAAAAGGAAATATACAAAAAAGTAACGTGTACTGTTGAGTTTGACTCGATTTGATGCACTATTCAGTTTGAAATTTTAATAAACTAATTTCATCTCAGAATTAACATAACTGCACTTGGGTAAAAAAAAAGTCCACTTTATTAACATGTATAAGAAATTTAATCCAAATGAAATAACTCTTTTTCTTTTCCCTTCTGCTTTATTTTTATAGGATTATATTAGAAGATAACAAGTAGAGGCTTGATTTTATTGTATATGGGAATTGCTTGTCGTTCGTGTTGTGAGTGGAATTAGCGGGACTGGGGGCATTGTGTTTGCTGACATACGAGCCCAACTGCCTGTGTTTTAATATGGGAATTCAACTTTAGATGCAACGGTTATATTTTTTTTTTAAAAAGAGATCTAAACTTGATAATCTAAGATGATATTGTTGGGAAGAGTAATTATAAATTTTGAATTAAGTAATTTAAGTCACTCTAAACCAAATAAACTCATCAATGATATGATGCTTTTGGATTAATGATGTCTCATCCAATTTCTTTTAACACCGTTAATTTTTTAGAAAAAAAAACTGTAATCGTATAATTTAAGGGGAATAATGAATAAAGCATTTGTAAATCAAAGATATAAGAACATGGAGAGCAGGCTGGAGGCCCAGTTAGCATTTCCTTAAGCTTCAACTGAGGAAACTGCTTACATCCGGTATTTGAATCAAAGGTAGAATTGGTCCTTTCCCATATTTATTAATGGGCTTTGGTCAACAGTTGATCCGGAAGTTTGCTTCTTCCTTTCTCTCTATGAAGCACATTTCCTGTTTTCTCGATCCACTGCAAAACAACTACTCCCTCTCTCTTTTTTGAATTTTTCCATTTTAAAGTTCCATCCTTTTATTCTCATTTTTCTTTTTTCTTTTTTTTATGTAATAATATTTTCAATTATTGTACATATATTGTTTGGCCCTGTAAGCTCAAGGATTCCTACTCACCTGCCGTTTACAGGAAAAAATTCATTAGTAATGGACCCTTCCATAGTTAAGTTCTTTGAAGAAGATGAGGTTTCTCTCTATCTTTTTTCCCTTTGTTTTGGATATTTCTTGCTTGCATTATTTATGGAATTCGTAATAAGTTTAAGACTATTCGTTATATTTTCTGTATTTAAAATTAAAAAAAAAAAACTGATAATAGGACGAGTCCATGCATTCGGGAGCTGACGTTGAGGCGTTCCAGGCTGCCTTGAATCGAGATATTGAAGGCGATGCATCCACTTCTCAGCCACCTGATTCAGATACCGGTATCACAATTTAAATTGCTTGGTTTTCTTTTCTTTTCTTTTCTTTTTTGCTGAAACTTGGTCTC
>NW_024403255.1:0-18668 GCF_007990345.1 Gossypium hirsutum | reverse complement strand
AGAGAAACACTTTTGGCTAAGTGATTTTCAATGTAAAAATGCTAAAAAGGACTAATTTGTAAAAGTTATAAAATTTGTCATAAAAGTGTGATTTAGTGGAAATTCTGGGTTTTCTAGTTATGAAAGTGGTTCGGCTCGGCTTAAAGTGAAAAATAAATTGAATGAAAATTATTTTCCAAGCCTAGGGGTAAAAAAAAGTGTAAATAAGATAAATTAGGGCATAAATTAATTTTACTATAGTAAGATAAATTTAGTAATACATGTTTAAATAAAAAAGTAAAGCCAAATTTGGTCATCTTCACCCTCGCTGAAATTTTGAAGACCACCATGGTAGGATTTTGTTTAAGCTTCAAGGTTATATAAGTCCTTCTTCCGTTTTTAATGATTTCGTTTTGAATCTTTAAATGATCTCAATTTATATTTATTTGTTTGATGAAGTCTAGGGTTGAACCATGTTATAAATTTGTGTATTTTGATGTTTATTGGTAGATTATGCATGTTTATGGTTGGAGAAACAACTTTTGCTAAGTGATTTTCAATTACAATGCTAAAAAGGACTAATTTGTAAAATTATAAAATTTTTCATAAAAGTGTGATTTAGTGGAAATTGTGGGTTTTTATAGTTATGAAAGTGGTTCAGCTAGGCTTAAATTGAAAATAAATTGAATGAAAATTATTTACAAGCCTAGGGTAAAAGTGTAAATATGATAAATTTAAGGGAAAAATGTAATTTTTGCCATAGTATGAAAAATTTAGTAATTAAATGTTTAAATAAACAAATAAAAGCAAATTTTGGTCATCTTCAACCCCTCGGCCGAAATTTTGAAGACCACCATGGCTAGGGTTTTGTTTAAGCTTTCCAAGCTCCATAGTAAGTCGTTCTTGCCCCGTTTTTAATGATTTTCACGTTTTTGAAATCCTTGTAACATGATCTACCTATTTTACCATTTATTTGAGTTATGATAAGGTTAGTGTTTGAACTATGTTATAAATTTGTGTATTTTGATGTTTAATGGTAGATTATGCATGTTTATGGTTGGAGAAACAACTTTTGCTAAGTGATTTTCGATGAAATGCTAAAAAGGACTAATTTGTAAAAGTTATAAAATTTTTCAAAAAATTGTGATTTAGTTGAAATTTGGGTTTTTCTAGTTATGAAAGTGGTTCGGCTAGGCTTAAGTGAAAAAAATTAATGAAAATTATTTAAAAGCCAAGGGGAAAAGTGTAAAATGATAAATTTAGGGGCAAAAATGTAATTTATGATTAAATTTAGTATTAAAGTTTAAATAAACAAAATAAAAGCAAAATTTTGGTCATCTTCAACCCCTTGGCCGAAATTTTGAAGACCACCATGGCTAGGGTTTTGTTTAAGCTTTCCAAGCTCCATAGTAAGTCCGTTCTTGCCCCGTTTTTAATGATTTTACGTTTTTGAAATCCTTGTAACATGATCTACCTATTTCAACCATTTATTTGAGTTATGATGAAGGTTTAGGGTTTGAACCATGCTATAAATTTGTGTATTTTGATGTTTAATGGTAGATTATGCATGTTTATGGTTGGAGAAACAACTTTTGCTAAGTGATTTTCAATGAAAATGCTAAAAAGGACTAATTTGTAAAAGTTATAAAATTTGTCATAAAAGTGTGATTTAGTGGAAATTGTGGGTTTTTTAGTTATGAAAGTGGTTCGGCTGGCTTAAGTGAAAATAAATTGAATGAAAATTATTTTCAAGCCTAGGGGAAAAGTGTAATAAGATAAAATTTAGGGGCATAAATTAATTTTTACCATAGTAGATAAAATTTAGTAATTAATGTTTAAATAAACAAAATAAAAGCCAAATTTTGGTCATCTTCAACCCCTCGGCCGAAATTTTGAAGACCACCATGGCTAGGGTTTTGTTTAAGCTTTCCAAGCTCCATAGTAAGTCTGTTCTTGCCCGTTTTTAATGATTTTCACGTTTTTAAAATCCTTGTAACATGGTTACCTATTTCTACCATTTATTTGAGTTATGGTGGAGGTCTAGGGTTTGAACTATGTTATAAATTTTGTATTTTGATGTTTAAGGGTAGATTATGCATGTTTATGGTTAGAGAAACAACTTTTGCTAAGTGATTTTCAATGAAAATGATAAAAAGGACTAATTTGTAAGATTATAAAATTTGTCATAAAAGTGTGATTTAGTGGAAATTGTGGTTTTTATAGTTATGAAAGTGGTTCGACTAGGCTTAAGGTGGAAATAAATTGAATGAAAATTATTTTAAAGCCTAGGGGCAAAGGTGTAAAATGATAAAATTTATGGGTAAAATGTAATTTTTGCCATAGTATGATAAAATTTAGTATTAAATGTTTAATAAACAAAATAAAAGCAAAAGTTTGGTCATCTTAAACCCTTGGCCAAAATTTTGAAGACCACCATGGCTAGGGTTTTGTTTAAGCTTTCCAAGCTCTATAGTAAGTCCGTTCTTGCCCCTTTTTAATGATTTCACGTTTTTGAAATCCTTGTAACATGATCTACCTATTTCTACCATTTATTTGAGTTATGATGAAGGTCTAGGGTTTAAACCATGTTATAATTTGTGTATTTTAATGTTTAATGGTAGATTATGCATGTTTATGGTTAGAGAAACAACTTTTGCTAAGTGATTTTCAATGAAAATGCTAAAAAGGACTAATTTGTAAAAGTTATAAAATTTGTCATAAAAGTGTGATTTAGTGGAAATTTGGGTTTTTCTAGTTATGAAAGTGGTTCGGCTCGGCTTAAAGTGAAAATAAATTGAATGAAATTATTTTCCAAGCCTAGGGTAAAAGTGTAAATAAGATAAAATTTAGGGGCATAAATTTAATTTTTACATAGTAAGATAAAATTTAGTAATTAATGTTTAAATAAAAAATAAAAGCCAAATTTTGGTCATCTTCAACCCTCGGCTGAAATTTTGAAGACCACCATGGCTAGGATTTTGTTTAAGCTTTCCAAGGTCATAGTAAGTCCTTCTTACCCCGTTTTTAATGATTTCCACGTTTTTGAAATCCTTGTAACATGATCTACCATTTTACCATTTATTTGAGTTATGATGAACGTCTAGGGTTTGAACCATGTTATAAATTTGTGTATTTTGATGTTTATGGTAGATTATGCATGTTTATGGTTGGAGAAACAACTTTTGCTAAGTGATTTTCAATTACAATGCTAAAAAGGACTAATTTGTAAAATTATAAAATTTTCATAAAAGTGTGATTTAGTGGAAATTGTGGGTTTTTATAGTTATGAAAGTGGTTCGCTAGGCTTAAATGAAAATAAATTGAATGAAAATTATTTTACAAGCCTAGGGTAAAAGTGTAAATTGATAAAATTTAGGGAAAAATGTAATTTTTGCCATAGTATGAAAAATTTAGTAATTAAATGTTTAAATAAACAAATAAAAGCAAATTTTGGTCATCTTCAACCCCTCGGCCGAAATTTTGAAGACCACCATGGCTAGGGTTTTGTTTAAGCTTTCCAAGCTCCATAGTAAGTCTGTTCTTGCCCGTTTTTAATGATTTTCACGTTTTTGAAATCCTTGTAACATGATCTACCTATTTTACCATTTATTTGAGTTATGATAAGGTATAGGTTTGAACTATGTTATAAATTTGTGTATTTTGATGTTTAATGGTAGATTATGCATGTTTATGGTTGGAGAAACAACTTTTGCTAAGTGATTTTCGATGAAATGCTAAAAAGGACTAATTTGTAAAAGTTATAAAATTTTCAAAAATGTGATTTAGTGAAATTTGGGTTTTTCTAGTTATGAAAGTGGTTCGGCTAGGCTTAAGGTGAAAAAAATTAAATGAAAATTATTTTAAAAGCCAGGGGAAAAGTGTAAAATGATAAAATTTAGGGGCAAAAATGTAATTTATGATTAAATTTAGTAGTTAAAGTTTAAATAAACAAAATAAAAGCAAAATTTTGGTCATCTTCAACCCCTTGGCCGAAATTTTGAAGACCACCATGGCTAGGGTTTTGTTTAAGCTTTCCAAGCTCCATAGTAAGTCCGTTCTTGCCCCGTTTTTAATGATTTTACGTTTTTGAAATCCTTGTAACATGATCTACCTATTTCAACCATTTATTTGAGTTATGATGAAGGTTTAGGGTTTGAACCATGTTATAAATTTGTGTATTTTGATGTTTAATGGTAGATTATGCATGTTTATGGTTGGAGAAACAACTTTTGCTAAGTGATTTTCAATGAAAATGCTAAAAAGGACTAATTTGTAAAAGTTATAAAATTTGTCATAAAAGTGTGATTTAGTGGAAATTGTGGGTTTTTCTAGTTATGAAAGTGGTTCGGCTCGGCTTAAAGTGAAAATAAATTGAATGAAAATTATTTTCCAAGCCTAGGGAAAAGTGTAATAAGATAAAATTTAGGGGCAAAATTTAATTTTTACCATAGTAGATAAAATTTAGTAATTACATGTTTAAATAAACAAAGTAAAAGCCAAATTTTGGTCATCTTCAACCCCTCGGCTGAAATTTTGAAGACCACCATGGCTAGGATTTTGTTTAAGCTTTCCAAGTCATAGTAAGTCCGTTCTTACCCCGTTTTTAATGATTTCCACGTTTTTGAAATCCTTGTAACATGATCTACCTATTTCTACCATTATTTGAGTTATGATAAGGTATAGGGTTTGAACTATGTTATAAATTTGTGTATTTTGATGTTTAATGGTAGATTATGCATGTTTATGGTTGGAGAAACAACTTTTGCTAAGTGATTTCAATGAAAATGCTAAAAAGGACTAATTGTAAAAGTTATAAAATTTTCATAAAAGTGTGATTTAGTGGAAATTGTGGGTTTTTATAGTTATGAAAGTGGTTCGGCTAGGCTTAAAGTGAAAATAAATTGAATGAAAATAATTTTACTAGCCTAGGGTAAAAGTGTAAATATGATAAAATTTAGGGGTAAAAATATAATTTATGATTAAATTTAGTAGTTAAAAGTTTAAATAAACAAAATAAAAGCAAAATTTTGGTCATCTTCAACCCCTGGCCAAATTTTGAAGACCACCATGGCTAGGGTTTTGTTTAAGCTTTCCAAGCTCCATAGTAAGTCCGTTCTTGCCCGTTTTTAATGATTTTTACATTTTTGAAATCCTTGTGACATGATCTACCTATTTCAACCATTTATTTGAGTTATGATGAAGGTTAGGGTTTGAACCATGTTATAAATTTGTGTATTTTGATGTTTAATGGTAGATTATGCATGTTTATGGTTGGAGAAACAACTTTTGCTAAGTGATTTCAATGAAAATGCTAAAAAGGACTAACTTGTAAAAGTTATAAAATTTTCATAAAAGTGTGATTTAGTGGAAATTGTGGGTTTTTATAGTTATGAAAGTGGTTCGGCTAGGCTTAAAGTGAAAATAAATTGAATGAAAATAATTTTACTAGCCTAGGGTAAAAGTGTAAATATGATAAAATTTAGGGGTAAAAATATAATTTTTTCCATAGTTGATAAAATTTACTAATTAAATGTTTAAATAAAGAAAATAAAAGCCAAATTTTTTCCTCGTTAACCCCTCGGCCGAAATTTGAAGACCACCATGGCTAGGGTTTTGTTTAAGCTTTCCAAGCTCCATAGTATGTCCGTTCTTGCCCCGTTTTTAATGATTTTCACGTTTTTGAAATCCTTGTAACATGATCTACCTATTTCTACCATTTATTTGGTTATGATGAAGGTCTAGTTTTGAACCATGTTATAAATTTGTGTATTTTGATGTTTAATGGTAGATTATGCATTTTATGGTTGGAGAAACAACTTTTCTAAGTGATTTTCAATGAAAATGCTAAAAAGGACTAATTTGTAAAAGTTATAAATTGTTTCATAAAAGTGTGATTTACTGGAAATTGTGGGTTTTTATAGTTATGAAAGTGGTTCGCTAGGCTTAAATTGAAAATAAATTAAAGAAAATTATTGTAAAGCCTAGGGTAAAAGTGTAAATATGATAAAATTTAGGGGCATAAATTTAATTTTTACCATAGTATGATAAAATTTAATAATTACATGTTTAAATAAACAAAATAAAAGCCAAATTTTGGTCATCTTCAACCCCTCGGCCGAAATTTTGAAGTCCACCATGGCTAGGATTTTGTTTAAGCTTTCAAAGGGCCATAGTAAGTCCGTTCTTACCCCGTTTTTAATGATTTTCACGTTTTTGAAATCCTTGTAACATGATCTACCAATTTCTACCATTTATTTGAGTTATGATGAAGGTCTAGGGTTTGAACCATGTTATAAATTTCTGTATTTTGATGTTTAATGGTAGATTATGGATGTTTATGGTTGGAGAAACAACTTTTGCTAAGTGATTTTCAATGAAAATGCTAAAAAGGACTAATTTGTAAAAGTTATAAAATTTTTCATAAAAGTGTGATTTAGTGGAAACTGTGGGTTTTTATAGTTATGAAAGTGGTTCGGCTAGGCTTAAATTGAAAATAAATTTAATGAAAATTATTGTACAAGCCTAGGGTAAAACTGTAAATATGATAAAATTTAGGGGCAAAAATGTAATTTTTTCAATAGTATGATAAAATTTAGTTATTAAATGTTTAAATAAACAAAATAAAAGCCAAATTTTGGTCATCTTCAACCCCTCGGCCGAAATTTTGAAGACCACCATGGCTAGGGTTTTGTTTAAGCTTTCCAAGCTCCATAGTAAGTCCGTTCTTGCCCCGTTTTTAGTGATTTTCACGTTTTTGAAATCCTTGTAACATGATCTACCTATTTCTACCATTTATTTCAGTTATGATGGAGGTCTAGGGTTTGAACTATATTATAAATTTGTGTATTTTATGTTTAATGGTAGATTATACATGTTTATGGTTAGAGAAACAACTTTTGCTAAGTGATTTTCAATGAAAATACTAAAAAGGACTAATTTCTAAAAGTTATAAAATTTGTCATAAAAGTGTGATTTAGTGGAAATTGTGGGTTTTTATAGTTATGAAAGTGGTTCGGCTAGGCTTAAAGTGAAAATAAATTGAATGAAAATTATTTTACAAGCATAGGGTAAAAGTGTAAATAAGATAAAATTTAGGGGCATAAATTTACTTTTTACCATAGTATGATAAAATTTAGTAATTAAATGTTTAAATAAACAAAATAAAAGCCAAATTTTGGTCATCTTCAACCCCTCGGTCGAAATTTTGAAGACCACCATGGCTAGGATTTTGTTTAAGCTTTCCAAGGTCCATAATAAGTCCGTTCTTGCCCCGTTTTTAATGATTTTCACGTTTTTGAGATCCTTGTAACATGATCTACCAATTTCTACCATTTATTTGAGTTATGATGAACGTCTAGGGTTTGAACCATGTTATAAATTTGTGTATTTTGATGTTTAATGGTAGATTATGCATGTTTATGGTTGGAGAAACAACTTTTGCTAAGTGATTTTCAATGAAAATGCTAAAAAGGACTAATTTGTAAAAGTTATAAAATTTGTCATAAAAGTGTGATTTAGTGGAAATTGTCTGTTTTTATAGTTATGAAAGTGGTTCTACTAGGCTAAAGCTGAAAATAAATTGAAGGAAAATTATTTTAAAAGCCTAGGGACAAAATTGTAAAATGATAAAATTTAGGGGCAAAAATGTAATTTTTGCCATAGTATGAGAAAATTTAGTAGTTAAATGTTTAAATAAACAAAATAAAAGGAAAATTTTGGTCATCTTCAACCCCTTGGCCGAAATTTTGAAGACCACCATGGCTAGGGTTTTGTTTAATCTTTCCAAGCTCCATAGTAAGTTTGATCTTGCCCCGTTTTTAATGATTTTCACGTTTTTGAAATCCTTGTAACATGATCTACCTATTTCTACCATTTATTTGAGTTATGATGGACGTCTAGGGTTTGAACTATGTTATAAATTTGTGTATTTTGATGTTTAATGGTAGATTATGCATGTGTATGGTTAGAGAAACAACTTTTGCTAAGTGATTTTCAATGAAAATGCTAAAAAGGACTAATTTGTAAAAGTTATAAAATTTGTCATAAAAGTGTGATTTAGTGGAAATTGTGGGTTTTTATAGTTATGAAACTGGTTCGGCTCGGCTTAAAGTGAAAATAAATTGAATGAAAATTATTTTACAAGCCTAGGGTAAAAGTGTAAATAAGATAAAATTTAGGGGCATAAATTTAATTTTTACCATAGTATGATAAAATTTAGTAATTAAATGTTTAAATAAACAAAATAAATGCCAAATTTTCGTCATCTTCAACCCCTCGGCCGAAATTTTGAAGACCACCATGGCTAGGGTTTTGTTTAAGCTTTCCAAGCTCCATAGTAAGTTCGTTCTTGCCTCATTTTTAATGATTTTCACATTCTTGAAATCCTTGTAACATGATCTACCTATTTCTACCATTTATTTGACTTATGATGAAGGTCTAGGGTTTGAACCATGTTATAAATTTGTGTATTTTGATGTTTAATGGTAGATTATGCATGTTTATGGTTAGAGAAACAACTTTTGCTAAGTGATTTTCAATGAAAATACTAAAAAGGACTAATTTCTAAAAGTTATAAAATTTGTCATAAAAGTGTGATTTAGTGGAAATTGTGGGTTTTTATAGTTATGAAAGTGGTTCGGCTAGGCTTAAAGTGAAAATAAATTGAATGAAAATTATTTTACAAGCATAGGGTAAAAGTGTAAATAAGAGAAAATTTAGGGGCATAAATTTAATTTTTTCCATAGTATGATAAAATTTAGTAATTAAATGTTTAAATAAACAAAATAAAAGCCAAATTTTGGTCATCTTCAACCCCTCGGCCGAAATTTTGAAGACCACCATGGCTAGGATTTTGTTTAAGCTTTCCAAGGTCCATAGTAAGTCCGTTCTTGCCCCGTTTTTAATGATTTTCACGTTTTTGAGATCCTTGTAACATGATCTACCAATTTCTACCATTTATTTGAGTTATGATGAACGTCTAGGGTTTGAACCATGTTATAAATTTGTGTATTTTGATGTTTAATGGTAGATTATGCATGTTTATGGTTGGAGAAACAACTTTTGCTAAGTGATTTTCAATGAAAATGCTAAAAAGGACTAATTTGTAAAAGTTATAAAATTTGTCATAAAAGTGTGATTTAGTGGAAATTGTCTGTTTTTATAGTTATGAAAGTGGTTCTACTAGGCTTAAGCTGAAAATAAATTGAATGAAAATTATTTTAAAAGCCTAGGGGCAAAATTGTAAAATGATAAAATTTAGGGGCAAAAATGTAATTTTGCCATAGTATGAGAAAATTTAGTAGTTAAATGTTTAAATAAACAAAATAAAAGCAAAATTTTGGTCATCTTCAACCCCTTGGCCGAAATTTTGAAGACCACCATGGCTAGGGTTTTGTTTAAGCTTTCCAAGCTCCATAGTAAGTCTGTTCTTGCCCCGTTTTTAATGATTTTCACGTTTTTGAAATCCTTGTAACATGATCTACCTATTTCTACCATTTATTTGAGTTATGATGGACGTCTAGGGTTTGAACTATGTTATAAATTTGTGTATTTTGATGTTTAATGGTAGATTATGCATGTTTATGGTTAGAGAAACAACTTTTGCTAAGTGATTTTCAATGAAAATGCTAAAAAGGACTAATTTGTAAAAGTTATAAAATTTGTCATAAAAGTGTGATTTAGTGGAAATTGTGGGTTTTTATAGTTATGAAAGTGGTTCGGCCCGGCTTAAAGTGAAAATAAATTGAATGAAAATTATTTTACAAGCCTAGGGTAAAAGTGTAAATAAGATAAAATTTAGGGGCATAAATTTAATTTTTACCATAGTATGATAAAATTTATTAATTAAATGTTTAAATAAACAAAATAAAAGCCAAATTCACGTCATCTTCAACCCCTCGGCCGAAATTTTGAAGATCACCATGGCTAGGGTTTTGTTTAAGCTTTCCAAGCTCCATAGTAAGTTCGTTCTTGCCTCATTTTTAATGATTTTCACATTCTTGAAATCCTTGTAACAGGATCTACCTATTTCTACCATTTATTTGACTTATGATGAAGGTCTAGGGTTTGAACCATGTTATAAATTTGTGTATTTTGATGTTTAATGGTAGATTATGCATGTTTGTGGTTGGAGAAACAACTTTTGCTAAGTGATTTTCAATGAAAATGCTAAAAAGGACTAATTTGTAAAGTTATAAAATTTGTCATAAAAGTGTGATTTAGTGGAAATTATGGGTTTTTATAGCTATGAAAGTTGTTCTGCTAGGCTTAAGGTGAAAATAAATTGAATGAAAATTATTTTAAAAGCCCAGGGGCAAAAGCGTAAAATTATAAAATTTAGGGGCAAAATGTAATTTTTGCCATAGTATGATAAAATTTAGTAGTTAAATGTTTAAATAAACAAAATAAAAGCAAAATTTTGGTCATCTTCAACCCCTTGGCCGAAATTTTGAAGACCACCATGGCTAGGGTTTTGTTTAAGCTTTCCAAGCTCCATAGTAAGTCCGTTCTTGCCCCGTTTTTTATGATTTTCACGTTTTTGAAATCCTTGTAACATGATCTACCTATTTCTACCATTTATTTGAGTTATGATGAAGGTTTAGGGTTTGAACCATGTTATAAATTTGTGTATTTTGATGTTTAATGGTAGATTATACATGTTTATGGTTGGAGAAACAACTTTTGCTAAGTGATTTTCAATGAAAATGCTGAAAAGGACTAATTTGTAAAACTTATAAAATTTGTCATAAAAGTGTGATTTAGTGGAAATTGTGGGTTTTTATAGTTATGAAAGTGGTTCGGCTAGGCTTAAAGTGAAAATAAATTGAATGAAAATTATTTTACAAGCCTAGGGTAAAAGTGTAAATAAGATAAAATTTAGGGGCATAAATTTAATTTTTACCATAGTATGATAAAATTTAGTAATTAAATGTTTAAATAAACAAAATAAATGCCAAATTTTTATCATGTTCAACCCTCGGCTGAAATTTTGAAGACCACCATGGCTAGGGTTTTGTTTAAGCTTTCCAAGCTCAATAGTAAGTTCGTTCTTGCCTCATGTTTAATGATTTTCACATTCTTGAAATCCTTGTAACATGATCTGTAACACCCTGTACCCGAGACCGTTGCCGGAGTCGAACACGAGGTGCTAACCAACTTAATTCATTTACTTTCAC
The DNA here is from genome assembly GCF_007990345.1 of Gossypium hirsutum. Taxonomy (NCBI): domain Eukaryota; kingdom Viridiplantae; phylum Streptophyta; class Magnoliopsida; order Malvales; family Malvaceae; genus Gossypium; species Gossypium hirsutum. The sequence goes on along the minus strand of NW_024403255.1, from coordinate 7,515 downwards.
AGTCCATTTTAAAAATTTCCAGGCAGTTGGCTAACTGCATCACTGTCACCTTAAAAATCATATCTTGAGTTCCAAAACTAGAAAATCAGTTTCGTAACTTTTCCCTGAAACTAGACTCTTATTTCCATCTACATATGTTTTTATAGAATTTTTGGTTGGGTCAATTAGTAAAGTTTATTAGTTAAAGTCTCCCCTGTTACAGGGTGCGACTACACTGACCTTCATGCATTCCGATTTGGATATCTCCCTGTACAGAGCTTCAATACTGATGCCGTTTGTTTCTATAGAAACTAGACTCAAAAAGAAATCTATAAATATATGGAATGACTTCTAAATGTCTCTGGTTAATTTATATTGAATTTCCAAAGTCATATCAGGGGATCCAGAAACCGTTCTGGCCCTGTCTCACGAAAACTTTAACATCTCATAATATACTGTTGATTTGAACGTTTCATTACTTTCCTATGAAAATATATTCATCAAGGTTCGATTACATAATTTATTCACTATTTAATTCCATTCCTACTATTTTTAGTGATTTTTCACATCCACATCACTGCTGCTGCCAGCATCTATTTTTAAGGTAAACTTTACCTATTTCATGATCCTCCATGGATCAACTAGAGTTTGTCATACATATTCCAAAAGTGATCATGAATAACCATTCCCATGGCTAACCGTTACCAACATTTCCATACCTCTCGACGGACAACATACAAAACGATTATAATGCTATGATCAAAGTATATTTAAGCCATTTTCGCATGGCTATCCAAATTTACACAAAACCGAAGGGTACATGACCAACAACAAAAGGGTAGTCCTATACATGCCATTTCAAAGTTCAACCAAAAGTATACCAAAAGGAGCTTTGATAGTGTGGGCGACTTCGACTTCAAAAATCCCGAGTCTGATAGCTGAAGAACCAAAATCTATAAAACAGAGAATTAAATAAACGGAGTAAGCATTAAATGCTTAGTAAGTTTTGAGCAAAGAATTTAAGCGCAACTGAAGTATAGCATTCATATAACTAAACAGATAATTCCATATATACATATTCTCAAATCATTCCTACTTCACATTCCAACCCCTATATTCATACATAAGGGATCATCTTAGCCAAATACCGGAAGCTCATTACTCGACTGAGCGAATATTATTCGAAGGGAATCAACTATTCCAATGCACATACGAAACATACCTCATTGTTGGGATTTTACAAGAGTATTAACTGAATTTTTTTTACAGCAAGATCGCTCATTCCCGAATCACGTACCTTCAGAATTTAACCGGATATAGCTACTCGTTCAAATGCCTTCGGGACATAGCCCGGTTATAGTAACTCGCACAAATGCCTTCGGGACTTAACCCGGATTTAGTAACTCGCACCAATGCCTTCGGGCTTAGCCCGGAATTAGTAACTCGCACAAATGCCTTCGGATCTTAGTCCGAATATAGTCACTTAGCACAAAGCCTTCGGGACTTAGCCCGGACATCATTCGAATAACCATGCACATTTATCAATAAATCATGACACATCCGTATTTCATTTTCATTACCAAAGCTCAAACACAAGACACTTATCACACTTGCAATTTCGGCTCAATAGCCACATACAAAGAGCATGATTTTGATTTGCTTAAAACATGATCTAATCAAATCATAATCTAAGTTCCATTACTCGAAAACTTACCTCGGATGTGGTCGAACAATTTCGGCGGCTATTCGATAACTTTTTCCTTTCCCTTCTCCAACTGTGGTCCTCTAAGCTCTTGAGCTAATTCAAACAAATTTAACTTATTAAAGTCTCATTATGCTAGCTTATGGTCGAATATGACAAGGAGTTTAATAGGTCATATGGCCACCCTTTAGCTCAAATACACAATGGTCATGCGCATTTTTAATCACATTAAGCAATTTAACACAATTCATTTGAACATCAAAAGAGAAGCTCAAGGTACTTAGCCCATATATACATTAGACATTAGAGTCACATATGTACGAAATCACGAATCGAATTCAACATATTAGCTAATATTCCCCTTTGCCGAATTTTCTAAGTCAAGATAAAAGCATCAATATGCTTGCCTCTAACCGAACACATACAACACAAATCTATTTCATGTGGCCGAATATACATGTCTAGGTTGAGGCCGATTATATGCTTAATACTTCCTACAAATATGGTTGCTTGTATTGACTACATACCATTTGTTTCAAATTCAAAACTCGGCTAATACACATATACACACTAGTAAATCAAACATTAACATTTGCTCTTCACCTTACTACCATTTCTCATCCAAACAACGTGAATAACAACCATATTTCTCCTCTACTTTCTACCATGGCTGAATGCATCACAACACCATACCATTTCAATTTTGGTCATGGTTAAACAAAGAACTTAATGTCTCACTCAAAAATGCTAAAAAGAAGATTCAAAAGTCATCAATCCACCATCACATGCATCATTACAAAGCTTTATTTTTAGCATGTAAATGACATCAACACCAATCCACCTTAGCCGAATACCATCTCCATGACATAGCAAAGATTTGAACCATGGGCTAGCTAGAACTCAAGCTAACAACTAAAACATACATGAATCTCATGGCACAACATCAAACATACCTTAGCCTAGTTACATGCATGGCCGAACCTCTTCAACCTTTCTTCTTCCTTTCTCCTTAAAATTTTCGGCCAAAGATGTTCAAGGATGAACACTTTTTTTTGTTTTCTTTCCTTCAACTCACGGCAATGGGGGGGGGGAAACAATCACACACATTCTTTCTTTTTTTTTCTTATCCTACTAACACTAATACTTTATTGCCCATGCTCTTTATTTTATTATTCCTTACATAATGCATTAACCCAACATGTCTATGACATGTTTTTAGCCATAACATTTTGTCCACCCATGCTCATGGCCGGCCACTACTAATTAGGGGGGAAAATTGACATGCAAGTCCTCCCTTTTGATTACATGCACTATTAGATCCTTGTAGAATAGCCTATCACATTTCAAAAGTGTCACACTGTGACAGCCCAAAATTGACCCTAGTCGGGAAGTGGTTTCGGGACCGCTAAACCGAGTCACTGAAATGTTCGAATGTGATATTTATTGTCTAGAATATGTAATTATGAATGTGTGAAAATTTCAAGCTTCGATTTAGTCGATTGCATGTGAGTTTTAGTAAATAGGACTTATGTGAGAAAATTTTGAAATGTGATAGGTCAAAGCATAAGGACCTATTAGTGCATGTTGAAAAAGGGGGGACTTGCATGTCAATTTCCCCCCCCTCTATTAGTAGTGGCTGGCCATGACAAGTATGGTAGACCAAGTGTGATGGGCAAGACATGTCATAGACATGTTGTGTTGGTGCATCATGGGTGGAAACAATAAAATAATGAGCATGGTAATTAAATAATGAAAGGGAGGAGTGATGAAAAAAAAAGAATGGTCTCATCCATGCCCCCCCATTGCCGTGAGTTAAAGAAAAGAAAAGAAAATTTTTGTTCATCCTTTTTCATCTTCTTTTGGCTGAAAATTCTAAGGAAGGAGGAAGGAGTTCTTGCTTCATGTTTGGTTTGGAAGAGGATTAGGAGGAGGTTTGGCCATACTTGTATCTAGATCAAGGTATGTTTGAGGTTGTGCCATGAGATTCATGCATGTTTTTAGTTGCTAGCTTGAGTTCTAATTAGCCCATGGTTCAAATCTTTGCTATGTCATGGGGATGATATTCGGCCTAGGTGGATTTTGTGTTAATGTCATTGCATGCTAAATATGAAGCTTGTTAATGATGCATGTGATGGTGGATTGATGATTCTTGAATCTTCTTTTTAGCATTTTTGAGTGAGCACATATGTGCATTAGTTGCTAGATGGAGAAGAATCGGCTAGCAAGTTGTGTGCTAAGGCCGAATATAATTTTGTATATTAATGAGTAATGCATGTGTTAAATTGATGGAAAGGGAGAGGATGCTTTACTAGTGTATATATGTGTGTATTAGCCAAGTTTTGAACTTGAAACAAAATGGTGTTTAGTCAATACAAGTGACCATACCTGTAGAATGTAGTAAGTGTTGCAATCGGCCCCAACATAGACATGCATATTCGGCCATAGGAAGGAGATTGGTGTTGCATGTATTCGGTTAGAGGCAAGCATATTGATGCTTTTGTCTTGGCTTAGAAAATTCGGCCAAGGGGGAAAATTAGCTAAAATGTTGAGTTTGATTCATGATTCCGTACATATGTGACTTTAATGTCTAATGTATAAATATGGGCTAAGTGCCTTGTGTTCCTCTTTTCGATGCTCAAATGATTAAATCAATTTATTTGTTTAATTAAGCTCAAGAGCAAAGGGAACTAAATCCGATAAAGGGAAGGAAAAAGTGGTCGAATAGCTATCGGAATCGTTCGACAACATCCGAGGTAAGTTCTTGAGTAAAAGAGCTTAAATTATGATTTGATTAGATCATGTTTTAAGCAAATCAAAATCATGCTCCTTGTGTGTGGCTATTGAGCCGAAATTGCAAGAATGATAAGTGACTTGTGTTTAAGTTTTGCTAACGAAAACGAAATACGAATGTGCCATGATTTATTGTTAAATGTGCATGGTTATTTGAATGATGTCCGGGCTAAGTCCCGAAGGCTTTGTGCTAAGTGACCATATCCGGACTAAGATCCGAAGGCATTTGTGCGAGTTACTAAATCCGGGTTAAGTCCCGAAGGCATTTGTGCGAGTTACTATAACCGGGCTATGTCCCGAAGGCATTTGAACGAGTAGCTATATCCGGTTAAATTCCGAAGGTATGTGATTTGGGAATGAATGATCTTGCTGTAAAAATTTCAGTTAATACGCTTGAAACATCCCAACATTGAGGTATGTTTCGTATGTGCTTTGAATTAGTTGAGCCCTTACAAATAAGTATTCGCTCAGTTGATAAATGAGCTACCGGCCTTTGGCTAAGTTGATCTTTGTGTATGAATAAAAGGGTTGGTAATGTGAAGTAAGTATGATATTGAAAAATTGTGCATATGAAATTATCTGTTTAGCTACATGAATGCTATACTTTTGTTGTGCTGGAATCCCTTGCTCAAACTTACTAAGCATAAATTGCTTACTCCGTCTCCTTGATTCTCTGTTTTATAGATTTTGGTTCTCCAGCTATCGGACTCGGGATTTTGAAGTCAAAGTCGCCCACACTATCAAAGCCCCCCCTTTTTGGTACAATTTGGTTGAACTTCGAAATGGCATGTATAGGACTACCCTTTTGTTGTGGGTCATGGACCCTTTGGACTTGTATAATTTTGGATAGCCATGCGAAAATGGCTTATATATGTTGAGTATAATGTTATAATCATTTGGTATGGATATGCTTAACAAGGATTGGCCATGGGAATGGTTAATCACTATCATAAATTGTGCTATTTATGCTAAAAGGGCTAGTTGAATCATGGAAACTATGAAATAGGTAAAGTCTACCTTAAAGGCAGATGCTGACAGCAGCAGTGATGTAGATTTGGAAAATCACTAAAAATAGTAGGAATGGAATTAAATAGTGAATAAATTATGTAAATGAACCTTGATGAATCTATTTCATAGGAAAGTAACAAAATGATCATATGGACATTATGTTAAGAGATATTCAGGTTCTCGTAAGACAGGGCCAGAACGGTTTCTGGATTCCCTGTTTCGACTTTGGAAATTCATTATAAATTAACCAGAGATAATTAGGAGTCATGCCATATATTTATAGATTCCTCTTTGAGCCTAGTTTCTATAGAAACAAACGACATCAGTATTGAAGCCCTGTACAGGGAGATATCCAAGTCGTAATGCGCAAAGGTCAGTGTAGTCGATCCCTGTAACATGGGAGACTTTGACTAATAAAATGTACTAATTGGCCCAACCAAAAATTCTAGAAAAAATATGTAGATGGGCATATGAGTCTAGTTTCGGGGAAAATTTACGGAACTGGATTCCGAGTTTCTTAACTCAAGATATGATTTTTAAAGAGACTAGTACGCAGATTGGCAGTGTCTGGGAAATTTTTTTTATAAGTGGTTTAAAGTCTGTTAACACCTCGTGTTCGACTCCGGTGACGGTCTCGGGTTCGGGGTGTTACATTTTATTGGTATCAGAGCCAGGTTTAGTCGATTCTAGGACTACCGTAATGCGTTGGGTCTAGCTATACATGCCATTTTATGTGATCAATTGATAGTGTGGTGATTTCTGACATTTGCAAATGTGTTTATTTATAGTAATGGATCTCGATCCTGACCGAGCGGTAGCTGATGATCTTGAGAGTGTAGCGCCCGCTCCCGCACAAGGGACAGCACCGGCGGACTCTCAACCTAATGCTAGTAACCCGAATGATGAAGCTAGACAAGCTTTCTATAGCGTGATGAATGATTGGTTCAACCAATACATTCGAACTAATACGGCTGTTCCACAACGTCCATTCCCGACTAATACAACCCCCGCACCTACACTACCTTCGAAAACTGACCAAATAAGGTCAAATAAGCCCCAGTTGACAGAATCCGAAACATGGGCTACTGAATTTAAAGCTACGGATAGCGACGACGCCGAGCAAGCTAAATTTTGGTTGGACAACACTATCCGGGTACTCGATGAGCTATCTTGTACACCCGATGAATGCCTAAAGTGTACTATCTCCTTGCTACACGATTCTGCCTACTATTGGTGGAGTACTCTGACTTCTGTTGTGCCCCGAGAGCAAGTAACTTGGGAGTTTTCCCAAACTGAGTTTCGGAAAAAGTATATCAGTCAGAGATTTGTTGATAAAAAACGGAAGGAATTTCTTGAGCTTAAGCAAGGTTCTATGTCAGTTACTGATTACGAGCGAAAATTTGTTAGACTTAGTAGGTACGCTCGGGAATGTGTTTCGTCCGAGGCTATCATGTGTAAACGCTTCGAGGATGGGCTGAATGAAGATATAAAAATGTTTGTGGGCGTTCTTGAAATACGAGAGTTCGTAGTACTTGTCGAGCGAGCTTGTAAAGCCGAAGAGCTTAGAAAGAAAAACAAAAAGTTGATGTGGGAACTGGAGAGTTTCGTAAAAGATCTTCGGGAAAGTCTCTTCAACAGGCATCGAAGAAATTTCGAGATGATGTGGGCCGGTCTAGAGGCACTTCGGGCCTTTTTAGACGAGATCGTGATCGACCCCCTGCGGGTACACGAGGCACTTCGGTCGCCAGTGTTGGGAATGAACGTCGAGACAGAACGAAATGTCGATATTGCAGTAAATGGCATTCGGGGAGTTGTAGATTCCCTGACCGCTCCTGTTACAAGTGCGGATTAGTTGACCACTTCATTAAAGATTGCCCGAGGTTGTCTGAACAGAATGTAAATCAGAGTGGGAAACGGGTGCTACCACTGCTCGAGGTAGACATCTAGAAATACGGGCAATGCTAGCGGTGGTCAGAGAGGATTAGAGATGCTACGACCAGATCGAGCTCGCGCGCCTGCTAGAGCTATATCGGAGC
>NW_024403254.1:0-18706 GCF_007990345.1 Gossypium hirsutum | reverse complement strand
CTAATTGTTAACATTTCAATTTTACAGATAAACCTAATTTTGGATATGATAGAAAAAAATATTATTTAAATTTTATACCCCTACTTCGATATGAACACGTGGCATCACAAGAAGCATTTTGGGGAGCATCTTCAGATGGTCTTTTTTAACTTGCATCCTCTGGCTACTATGACGACCTTTTGAGGCTCTGACTTATACCACCCGACTGGTCACTACGTGATTAGCCATTAACCCGCTAAAATAACAGACCCCTCAATCCAGACACCCAATTTTTAGTATGCATTTATTCCCCAAGAGGAACTACTAGACTAGCAACTTTGTATTATCTAAAAAAAGAGAATGTCAAAATAATACTATACTTGATGACAACTAAGGTATAACAATCTTATCACTTGACTGATCACACATTCTCCATATCCTGAGTTTGTCAACGACATGCCACTACCGAACATGGGGTTCTTTTCCCCCTATATACACCCCAACACACATGACAAGAAACTCTTCTCTCCCTTTTTGCAACTTTTAAGCATTCAGCCCAGCACGTCCCGAATACTTACCTTAAGCTTCCTTTTCCTTTTTCTCTCACTCCAGCTCTTTGCCTATCTAGATGAACCGACTTTCTTGTTACCATGATCATCTCCTCTCTTGTTAAGCACTTACATCAATATAAATAATGATGACACACATTTAATACAAGCATGTTAGTAATATATGTTTTTTTTTATCTCTACATAAAAGAAACAAAATTGATACAAGTAAAGAGATTGCACATTGAAAAAACAATGTAACATGAAGCTTAGGAATTTAACGTAAAAAGAGACAAATTCGAAGAAGTTCAAACATAGAAAATAAAGGTAAAATGAGTGGACATTGTGCTCCATGTGTATCCAACCGAAAGCTAGGCTAACAGTTAAGCAGCGCTTTCATGTCCAGTAGGATATATGGATGATGCATCCGACAAAAAACTAATGCTGGCTCCTAACATACCAAACACATGTAGTTATGGTTAAAGATGTGACCATTTTCATTGGTAGGCGGAAAACCAAAGACAAAGAACCAACACCAAATTTAACAACCACTTTCGAGGTGGTCATCGTGGATACATACGTGGCAATAGAACCAAGGTTTTCATAGCTGACAAAGCATGTGATTTGGCGGTACTAGATTCCCCCAACACTTGTCTGACAGATCACCACCTCTAAAAAAAAAAATTTATTATTTAATATGATCAAATTGATAAAATATATAAATTATGAAAATTAAATTTATTATCATATCAATTAAATTTATTTAAAATTAAAAAAATATTAATATCATGATTAATTACCTTTACTTAATAGAATTAAATTATTCTAATTTTAAAAAAAACTAATTTGCTTAATAGTAAAATTGAGAGAGAACAAGGGTCACTAAATCCACCCCAAGTTCGGTGGAAGATGGAAGAAGTATGGCATTATCATCGTCAAATGGTTCTTTTCTCATCTATCCTTTTATCGATTCAGCTCCCTCAATCTTGTCTATAAATCTGCCAACTCTGCTCCACTGGTTACCTCCCCGGCCCCTTTTTCCTTACATATTCTGCCTTGGAGATCGGAAAGACCTCCAAAAAGAAATATTAAACTAAGAGGTTCTTTGTATGCTGAGTGGCACTACATGTGCTTTGGAATCCCATAGTTTTCCTTCATATACTATTAACCCCACCGTCCATCCCTTATTCCATCTCACTCTCTCTATATAAAACCTACTCTACTACTGCTTAACCAAGTACCTGACTTAGTTATTTAAGTTAATTTATAGAGGAAATGGGTGAGGAAACTAAGCAGGTGAGAGACTGGCTTTGTTAAAGAAAGGAAAACAGTTTGCATGCACGTATATAATTCAATATGGGTTCCTTTTTACTAACTTATGTTGGCATTAATTGGAAATGTTTGGCAGAACAACCGCCGGTAGAGGCTCAACCAGAGGAGAAAAAGGATGAAAGGCAAAGAGAAGGCAACAGAAGAAAAGAAAGGGAACCACCGGCACCCACCCCTCCGCCTCCTCCTTTTATCTTGTTAGTGACTTGCATTGTGTGGGATGTGCAAAAAGATTGAGAAATCCATCATGAAGATTAGAGGTAATTATATATTTATCCATATAAATTAATTGGTATATATTTATTTGGTAAAAGTATCAAGGATCTCATATTATGAGTCATATTGTATTTTATTATTTCTACTAAGAAAAAATAAATTAATTCTTATACATTAACTCAAAGAGCAAACCGTGCTTTTGTCTCCATTCCTGTTATTAAAAATTGATCTTGTACATTAGTATGAGATACATGTGGCATGTTATATGTCATTGTCTACTTATTCCAACAATCACGTCAGTTTTTAACAATACAAATAGATAATTTTTTTAACAGAAAAGATCAAATTACTGTTAATATAATGTTTAAGGACTAATTTATCTAATTTTTTTATTAGAGAAAATAAAATATACTCCGACTTGCCTCTTGATTCTTTTACTTATTTATCTCTATTTTGAGACAAATAAAAATATACACAAATGGTTAGCAGGTGTGGAAGGAGTGGAGATCGACATGGCTCAAAACCAAGTGACAATAAAGGGAATAATTGAGCCTCAAACAATATGTGCTAAGATCATGAAGAAAACCAAGAGAAGAGCTAAAGTACTGTCTCCTTTGCCACCAGCTGAGGGTGAACCTATACCAGAAGTTGTCACTTCACAGGTCTCATCTAACGTCTTATAATTTCATTTACTTCATATATAGAAGTATTGAAGGGTGTTGATTGGTTTGATAATTCCAGGTTAGTGGATTAGCAACCGTGGAGCTTAATGTAGACATGCATTGCCAAGCCTGTGCTGACCAGCTCAAGAAAAAGATACTAAAAATGAGAGTATAATGTTGGTTAAGTTCATGCCAATTCAACAACCGTACCCTTTTGCCACTTAACCGCAAAAAGCTAGATGATAATTTATGAGTGTGATTGACCAACTGAATGGGAAACTAAAGAAATATAAGACAGAAAAGGAATTCCATATTAGGCAGACAATGGCGGTGGTGGGGCCTTTCCAACGTGACAAGCACTTAGTAAATTACATCCAAGGTTTGATAAATTTGAATATAACTTTAAAAGGATACAAAATGGTTACTGAACTATTTGAAAGTTTTCATTTAAGTTACTGAATTATTTAAAAGTTTTTATTTAAGTTACTGGGTTGTTAAGTGTGTTTTTTAAGTTCGGTTAGTGAGTTTCAAGCGACGATTTAACGATCAATACGATAGATCAGTACCCATTGATGAGTAGAAGAATATACCTTAGATCTAAGTCTTTTGACGGCTAGTGTAGGAGATTGGACAAGAAAGTTTTTTAGTCAGTGAAAAATAAATGAACATCAAAGAAAGGGATTAAACTTTTATGGTGCACCGGTACAACCATGACTAAATAAAACATATGAATAGTCAATACTCATTTTACTTTTTGAAGTTAAATATTCAAAACATAAACTTACTACTAGTTTATTAACTTGGGTATATTACCCAAAATTCATTAGGTATTGATTTGTTTAATGACACATACAGCTACAGACTCCTAACAAGCATACACAAAAAGTTACAGTACGGCACCAGATCAAACAAGTAGATTATGTATAAACCACAAAAAACAGCAAGGATCGTGCCTCAACCAGAGCCTGACCTCAACCTGACCAAGAAACAGAAAAAAAAAAGCAAGAAACCGACCGAAGAACAAACCTGAAAAACGCAGAGAAAAAAGAAGAAAAGTCCCCTGAAGAAGTGAAACAAAGAAGAAGAAGAAAGAAGGATCGCAGAAGCAGAGGAAAATAGTGCAATATGTAACAGAGAAACCATAAGAGAATATTTACATACCAGCCCCTTTCGTATCGACAAATGCCCCCTGCTCCTCAGCTTTTAGCGTGAAATCCCAACGCTTTTGCATTCGTTATTTATCATTACGACAAACTTCTTCACCTGTAATTATTTCAATTACTATAATAAAGTATACAATAACTAGTATATATAATTAATGTTCAGTCCTTACCACTGAGAGAAGTTTAGAGAAATCTGGTGACTTCGCACATGATCAATCAGGAAGTGGGAAAGTGGGATCATTTACGACTGGTTGATTAATTACTTGACCATCTCTGTACGAAAGGCATACTCATAATAGTTTATTCCATTATACTTGAGCCCTTATAAATTCATACAATGTTGTCTGAATGAGGATATAATTTGTTAAGAGCTCATTTTGCCCGGTCCGATACAAATATAAAAACCAAATAAATAAATAATTCTACTATTAATTCCAGCTTTACAGACCCAATTAACTTAGCCCAGATTAAACCCAACTAAACCCAAAACCCTACTACAAAATAGCTCAAACTCGAATTTTCTAATACCAAACATAATCAGCCTAAAATACCCAAAACCCCAGGCCCAATACACTATGGCCCGATTGAATAATTTTCGAAACCCCTAGGTTCCAGACCTCCTGCGCCGCTGCCACGCACACCTCTCCCCACGTACATGGTGCTACGTCCACCACCTCCTACGCGTGCCCTGCCGCCTCTTACGTTTACCTCAAGAAGGACAAACGAACACAACAAAGCAAGAAGGCAAAGAAAAAAGCAGAAATCGACAGAAAATAAAGAAAAGAGAAAAAAAGAAAAGGAAGCGAATTTTTGGTTTAATTTTGGTATTTCATTTCCGCTATATAAAGCCAGTTTCAGATTTGTAAGGGGGGACAAAAACGCAAAAAAAAGCATATGTATCACACACACATTCAATATACAGAAAAAAATTTCTTAAAGTGATTCGATTTTTTTTCGCTGCTTTTCGTTCATTTTCTTTGATCGAAATAAATATCCAAATCATCTTACTCAAGTTTCTTTCAAAGGATCGTATTTTAAAATCTTTCAAAATTGCAACATTAAGACATAAACAATCGATTCCGGTACCAATTTTGGGCGTTACGAGGTGCTAACCCTTTCTCGTGCGTAACCACTCCCAACCTTTTTCTCAAATTTCGCAGACCTAAAATTTATTTTAATGTGAACCATCACAAATTAATAAAGATCGGTGGCGACTCCACATTTTATTTTCAAAATCGATCCCCATTTTTCAAATCATAAAAATGGTTTCGACAATTTGATCTATTTGAAACAAAATTTATACGAGTTTTTAATTTGTTGAGTGTATCGGACATCGTTAGACACGAATTCAATTTTTATTTTCATCTCCACCCCAAATATGATATAAAAAAAAGTAAAATTTAAGTTTCCATTGATATTTTTTATTCCGTTAGTAACTATTAATCTATTAGTTATAACTAAGGAAATCTAAAAGAACAATTTGATCTACTTAACCAAATATGGTTTTATAATTGTTACATATAAGAAGGATCAACACTACACTACGATCTATCCTAACATAGTATTGACATGGTCCTATAACGTCTTAAAATTTAATATTTTTATTTCAAATAATTAACTTAATGACTACATTATCTAAAATTTTACAAATTATGATTGTTGATGCAATCATTTTTCACGATTATTATAATTATTACAACATCATATATTAATTATTAATATGTAATAAAAACAGTAATTATCACAATTATTGTAATTTATGAAAATGTGACTATGAAAAATAAAACTAAACTTTTTTTAAAATAAATAAATTTTATAATAAGAATTTAATAAATAATCTTAAGTTTCATCAATCAAACATCAAATCTTACATCACAACCAAATAAACCAGACAAAATAATCTATTATCAAAATTATTTTATATTCTTTGAGCCAAACCTCCATTCAATTCATTTGTTGGAGAGAAAATTTTTTTATTTTAAAGTATTTATATTTAAGTCACGAGCTATCGAACACCAACTTAATTGTAAATTATCAAAATAATCTTCTACGTGCAAAATAAGTTATATCATTATGAGAGTGTTTTTGTTCTGTTTATATATTTTATAAATCAATAAAAAATGTACCTATAATTAATAAATTTGAACTAAGAATATCATGCATGCAAAACCTTTAACTTAATTTATCATTACAATCAAAACATCATTTCATTTTTATATGAATTTTAATAACCATCATTGGCATCTCTAATAAAAGTACTATGGAGGCCACTGTATTAGAGTTAAATTACATTTTGCTCCCTCTATTAAAAAAAAAGACAAGTTAGTCCATGTATATTAGATAAAAGAGCAAATTGTTCATTTGTTAAAAGATTCATTCATTTGTATCGTTAAAACTGATGCGATTGACAAAAATAACTAGACAATGACACGTGACATGCCATATATACATCATGTTGACATATAGAGATCAATATTTAACTGTAGAAATAGATGAAAGTTTTAATAAAAAATAATTACTTTTTAATCTAATATATAAGAATAATTTACCTGGGATAAAATGTAATTTGACAAGTGTAAGTCGTTTTTATTCGTAGAGGTAGTGATAAGGTGAATACAAAGGAACTAATTTAGGATTCTGCCCACACCGATGTCTCATAATTAAGCTGTTGACTACAATAAGGAAACAGAAAAAGGGTTACTGAAATTTACATTATCGTAGAGCACTAAGAAAAGAATGAGGATGATGAAAATTATATGTAAAAGGAAAAAGAAACACAGAAAAAATCCAAACTAGAAACATTAAATTACTAAAAGTAAACAAGGAAAGAAGAATCATGAAAGAAGAAGGAAAGGGTGAAAATGAAAGGTTGGGGTTGGTTTAACAGCCTCTCCCTCACCCTTGCTAGCGCCACCTTGCATTCTCCTAACAGCTCCCCATAATCGATACCTTAATCATTCTTCTGCTGGATGGAAATTTGAAGACCTCCAGTTCCACAAATCTCTTTTTCTATAAGAACAGAAAATATTGAACCTACTTTTAGCTTTCCCAAATCAAGTGTTGGAATGCTGAGATAGAAAATAAAGATGCAGCCAAACGTTTAACTTAAAAAGATAGAAAATATTTGTGGGGTCTACCAAGTACCAAACTTTTCTCTTTTAATTCTATTTCTTTCATTTTCATTCATAACATTATTATCCATAAATCTATATTGATAATTGTGTCCTTGATTAGAAATTATGATAGTTATAAAATAGTATAAAAATATATATTTATATTGAAATTATTCATTAATAGAATCTTAATTCAGTTGGAAAACTATAAAAAAAATTAATTCTTTTTACAAAACAACTAAAATTTAAATTTTGAAATCATAAATTTTAGATAAAAGTTTTCTATTTACAACATCAATGTCTCATAATTTAGTATTAATAAATTATTAATACTCACGTTTTATTTCTATTTTTTTCGGGTAAAGAATTTTTAATTTACTTATATATTTTTTATACGGCTTCATTACCTTTTAAGATATGTTATATATTGCATAAATATTATTGTTAATATAGGAGGATATGAATTGAGTGCATTGAAAGGAATATGGATAGTTATAAGCATTGTATTAAAAATAATAGATATTAACCTATAATAAATTGTTAAAAGAATATTTTATATATTCATTATTACTTATCAAACTATGTAACATAGCATGACCTATTAATTTACTTTTAAAAATAAGAAAAAAAATCTCACAAAAATGAATATCACATGCACAAATCAATTATAATTTTAAAATAAAGTAAAAGATAACATTATAAATATAAAAATATAAATTAAAGTAAATAGTTGTAAAAAAAAGTTAATTTTCAAGTATTTAACAAAAAATTATTTCTTATTTTATCTTTATTTTAACATAAAAAATAATATAATAACTAATACTTTTCATTTAAAATTCTACTAAATAATGTCTACTTTTATAAATTAATTATATAAAATCTTTTAAATTTTTGTACATACAAATTCTTATTCAAAAGAAAATAGCTAATTTATATTTTTTATATTAATATTTCATATTTATTCTTAATTTAAAAACATTATGATTTTCCTATTATATATATTAAAAATGTTTTCTAAATATAATTAATTTAATCTATGTGATAATCAACACATATTGCAAAGAACATGGCGTGTACATCAAGCCATGTGAATTAACGAGTGATGCTCACATGTACAGAAAGTCAACTTTTAATTTAAATTCAGATTACGACTATGTAACTCTGGAATTTTAGTTTATGATTTTAAATTTATTTTTTAAAAAAGTGAATTATAAAAAGAAAAAAAAATTCGATTATTACAAATTGTGTGAATAAAGAAAGTATATAGTTTTGATTTTAATAATTTAATTACTTAAATAATTTTTTTTGAATAATTCAATTACTAGATTGTAAATTCTTTTAATCAAATGAAAATTTATTAAAAAAATTTAAAAGTAATCCAATTCCTGCACGTCTACCATGGGTGGACATGGAGTGGCTTTAAAGTCTTGTGGGTCAGAATTACGGACTCAAACATGCTTTCCTTCTCATTCAATCTCACTGCACTGCCTTGCAAGCTTCTTATGAAGTTAAGAGAAAAGTTTAATTTTGGAAAGCAGATGGTTAAAATGTGACTATAGTGCTTGTACTTTCTAAAAATTAGGAATTTAGGCCCTGCACTTGTATTTCTAGGATTTCAGTTTCTTTACTTTTCAAATTAAAAGAAAACTACTCCATGTAATTAAAAAAGATCTTGTAATTAACCTGGATTTAATAAAAGAATTGAAGGTATTAACAATTGGACCTACATTTTGAAATATGAAAAGTAAAGGATTAAATTCTAAAAAATATAAGTATATAAATTAAATTCTAATTTTCAAAAAGTTCAGGGACTATAAACATATTTTGACCAAAGAAAGCTATTAAATTAGGCAGAAACGGCTGAGAGATTTGACATTTTATGAGATGGGCATTCGAAATTAATTTGAATGTGAGGATGAAGGCAAATACACTTCGAACACCCAACTAACAAAAAAAATAATATTAATGAATGACCCAATCAATTTCCATGAGAAAAGGAAAAGTCCGTCAATCTTGAACCGCCAAACAAATAAGAGGAGAAAACGTATGATAACATGAATTGGTTTGTGCTTCCCAATTGCAACTTTCACATGCATCTACGTTGCCGTGTAATTTAACATATTTATTCGTTTTTTTTAATAAAAAAACATTTATTTTTAGGAGGATTTTTAGCACAAATTATTGATTGGATTATTTTGCAAATTTATTGAATTGTACCATTGAATTTTAGTCAAGCAAGATTTTCAAAAAAATTGTGTGTGATTGAATATGCTTCGCAGGTTTGATCACATATGCAGCACTATGGGTTATGAGGGATTCCTAACGATAATATTCGATTGTTATTGATATCATCTGCTCTAGAGGAAAAGCAAGGAGTGGTTGATATGTTGCCTCCAACACTATCACTACGTGGGAGGAATTTTTATACCTATTCTTGAAGCGAAATATTCTATGACCACCGTGCTTATCGCTTACAAAGGGTGTCCGACTTCAAACAAGAGAGTACCGAGACTTTAGGTCAAGCTTGGAAAGATCAAGAGAATATTATGAGGCTTAATTGGGAATGGAGTCGAGAGTGCGGCTCAATTGTAGTATTTCTATGCCAGATTGTATGAGAGTAATAAAGAACAGGTTGAGAGTAGTAGAATCCGCTAGAGAGATGTCTATATCCGTGATGATTTGTCCAAGGAAAGGAACATTGCAGAACAAGAAGAGTGTGAAGTGGAGCGATTTTTGGATGTTGAGAGCATGGGCCTGTTGGGACTGAACAATCTAGTGCACATAGAGAGTTCTCTATTAGAAAGGAGGATGAGTCATGCCATGATTGTAACAACCCGATTTTTAGTAGTCATAGAGTAGTGGTTTCGGGACCACAAATTTTCTTTGTGTTGACTCGTAATTATTATTTTTAGAATATTTATAGAGTTATTAAATCCGTATTAAAATTTGGTTTAGAAATATTAACGTTTAGATAGTTAATTAAAGAAAAGAACTAAATTGAAAAAAGTGTAAAAGTTAATAATTAGTTCAATTAAATGATTCAATAGCTTAGTAATTACGTGATAAGGGACCAATATAATAATTAGTCCCTAATGGATAGTGTTGGACGGCAAGAGAAATTAAAATGATAGATTAATGAGATTTTAATGACATAATTGTAAATAATAGAAATTAAATAAAACAAATTAGAACAAATAAGTTTTCTTCTTCATTTCTTCTTTTGCCATTGCCGAAACACCATAGGAATAGCTTGGAGAATCGGTTGAGCATAGAAGCTTGCGTGTGAGTTCAATTCTTACCTGTTTCTTGTAATTTTTATGTTTTTGAGATCGTTGCAACTAGGTCCAGCTAGCCTGTACCTTTGTTTCTGATTCTGCTAAAAATTTTGGAAGTTTCCATTGTTGAATATTATTTATTTGGAGTATTTGTTGTGCTATTTGATGAATTTGTAAAGAGATTTTGTTAAATCTTGATTTTGAGATTAAATTGTGAGAATGTCAAAATAGTAGGGTTTGATAGTAACTTTTAGGTTTAGTAGGGGCTTTTTGAGGGCCTAGAATATTTGGATAGATTATTGATTTGAGAAAATTAGTTAATTTGATGAATTAACTAATTAAGGGATTAAATTGCAGAAATTGTAAAAGTTTGGGGTAATTGTGAAAATTTGAAAAATAAAAGGGTATTAATTGTAAAATAGATTGGAAATGAATATATGCTAATAAATGAGTAATTTTATATTTTATATCAAGATTCCGTAGATACTCGTGGAAAAGGAAAATAGTTAATAAATGAGTAATATATTATCGAATTTAGTACTCAGTTTGGATTGAACGCGAGATTTGAGTACATTCGTGATTTGGTATATGACGGTGGTTTCGTGTGGCTTGGCCGTGTGACCCAAGTCAGTGAGTTACATGGGTACGAACACGGGCTGGGGCACAGCCGTGTGTCCCTATTTTAAATGTCCACTGGCCTGAGACACAGGCGTGTGTCTCAGCCGTGTGAGTCACACGGCCGTGTGACCCTTGCAGTCTAAATTTTTCAAATTTTTCCTAAAATTTCCAAATTTTTCTGATATAGTCCTGGATTGTTTCTATAGCATTTTTAGGGCCTCGAGAGCTCGATTAAGAGACATTATGGATGTATTTGAATAAAATTTGATTATGTTTGTATTAATGTACGATTTGAATGGTTTAATATTCTGTTTGTCCTGTAATGCTCTGTAACCCTATTCTGATGACGGATACGAGTTAGGGGTGTTACAATGATGATGACTGGGAATCCCACGATGATATGGAATTCTAACTTGAACAGGAAAGAGTTTATCAGCTAGATTGTTGGAGGCATTGCAAGGAACCATTGGAACCTCTTGAGGATGCTTTCGAGAAAATGATATCATCTATAGTGAAGTCACCCAGGCTTGAGTTGAAACCCCTTTTGGAAGATTTGAAGTATGGGTATTTTGGAGAGAATAATACTTTAACGATTATTATCTTTGCACGACTCGGTGTGGAATAGGAAACCGCTCTTCACCAAGTACTACAAGTGTGCAAAAAGGCTAGTGGGTGGACTATTACTAACATTAAAGGTATAAGCCAATCTCTCTTTCAACATAATATTCTCTTAGAGGAATCGATGGTGGATGGTCAGCGGCGAATGAAAGGAGGTGGTGAAGAAAGAATTAACGAAATGGTTAAATGCTAATATTGTCTACGCTATCTCTGATAGTGAGTGGGTAAGTTCGACACACTGTGTCCCGAAGAAAGGTGTAACACCCATATCCTGTTTCTATTACCGGAATAGGATACCAAATGTTACTAGTCAAGTTGGAACAGTTAATAACGATTTATGTTCAATAATTAATTCAATTCTATAATTAGAGGTTGATCGTGCTAATATTGAAGTCATTGAAAAGCTACCACCTCCATCCTCTAACTATGGGATCCGTAACTTTTTGGAGCATGCCAGGTTTTATTGGTGGTTTATCAAGGATTTATTTCAAATTTCCAAACCATTGAGTCGTCTTCTACAGAAAGATGTTCCCTTCATTTTTGACGAGGAGTGCACTCAGGCATTTGACATTTTGAAAGAAAGGTGATCTGTTATAATTTCATATGTCAAATTAGGCTTATCGTGTCACTTAATGAGCTTGTATTTAAGCAATTTAAGAGTCTTTTTATTAGTTTAACTTAATTTTAGATTTTCATTTTAGTAAGTGTAAATACCTCTTTTTACTTATTTTTTAGACCGAAATTGGTCAATTGTGCCATCGGGGCCCTAATGTCTGTTTAAGTGTTAAGTGTTGTAGGTACTTAACAGTAGACCAAAATTACACGAAAACATCCCCGAAGATAGAGGTATCGTGATATTGAAACATGGGAATCATGATACCTCCAATAGGTCCAAGATGAAGACCACCTACAATGGTATTGTGATATCCTCTTTAGGTATCACAATACCCAATTACCAAGGAGCATCCCATATGTCGACAATATTGTGATATCACTATCGTGAGGGGACAAAAAATGACACCAGGGGTAGTCTTTGTCTAACTGAAGCACTAAACAATGAAGGTCCGTTCAAGGAAATTTTGGGGACAATTATGGAGTCAGATTTTGCTGTTAAAAATAGCCAATTTTGGCATAGGAGAGAGAAGATACACATTAGGCTTAGTCTTTAGCTTAGTTTCCCCCGTTCCATCGCCTTACCACGTATGTGGTAGGAGATTTAACGTTTAGGTAGTTTCAGGAGGTTCACCAAAACAAAATTCAAGAATGGGCTTGTAATCGCGAGGAAAAAGATGAATTACCACAAGAATCTCCGGAGAAGTTGCAGATACAAAAAATTCTTGAAGGCATTCAAACACAGGTCGATGAAACCCAAAACATGATAGTCTATGCATTCACGAATCATGATAGTCTCCACCGTATGATCATGAAACCCAAAACAACATGATGCAAAATGCAAAAAAATTAAATGGAAGAACAACTAAACGCTAATACTGAATAACAACCTAGAACATCAAATTTTGATACAGAGTGACAACAAATGTTTCCCCTTCTTAGACAGTCTTAGTTTAAAATTTTCAAAAGAGAAACAATGGAAAGTGAATTGTTAGATTTGTGTGACCAAAATTCTTGTTAAAAAATAATACAGTGGCAAAACTAGGGGATATGTGGAGGGCTTAAGGCGAGGGCCGAAACTCCTCTTGTGGCACAAGTAGTATTCGTATAGAACTACACTTCATCTATTTAATATTAATTAGAATAAGGTTTTTCAACCTTTAAATAAATAAATGTAGTCAAAACTCCTCTTATATCATTTGATTTTAACATTAGTGAATTTTCAATAAGACGAAGCTAACAAAAAACAGAGAGAGCTCTACTAAAAATTGGAAATGACAATCAATCTAAATCACGGAAGTGATAGAGTAGATACAGCTAAGTATTGAGAATATCACCACAAACAATCATTACGATGTCGACGGTAGCAGTAAGAGTGAGAGAGACTTTTGGGCAAAAGAAAACCAAAAAATAAAAAAGGAAGAGAATTGCACTCTAGTGATATCAGTTGGCTCGAGGGACATTGGCAATGGCTAACTGCATAGTGGAGTGCAGCTAGGGAAAATGGAGAAGGAAGAAGAGGAGTAAAGAGTGAAAATAAAAAAAAATGAAAGAACCCCCACCTGTGACTTTCATGTGAAAATGAGAAAAGGGGAAATTTCTCTTCAGTCCTTGTAACATTTTGGGTAAACTATTTTCTAGCTTTTCCTTTTACATATTTGAAATTTAGCCTTTGTACTTTTCATATTTCAAAATTTAAGTCAACTTGTTCATATTGCTAATTTTTCTTATCAAAATACTAACTTTATTTTGGATTGTTTTTTTTTTACATTACTTAAAACTTTATTTTATACTCTTTTATTTAATAAGGTTAAATTTAAAAAGTAAAATAACATTTTTGGTAATCACATTGACAAAATGCTTGCTAAAAGTAATGTTAATGTTGAATTAGAATTTAAGAAAATTAACCTTTAATTGAATTTGAAATGTTTAATTGATGCTTATGCTATTAGTGTTTATAAACTTTTCTAGAGCTTTTTCTAACTGTTCTTAAATAATTTATAATTCGATAATTTGATTTGTCTGGAAGGAATGTATAAAGCTTGTGGTTCTGGGTTCACCTTGGACCAAAACCACATGAAAAATCAAACATTGCTGTGAAGAAAACAATATAGCATTCCATTTCGTGGAAACTCAATTAGGGAAAGGGAAATTAACAGCTCCCGGGCTATAAACCCTAAAAGCTCTTCCCAAATTTGGTTGAGAAGAAATGGAGAATTCAACTCAAGAATCCCACCTGAGATCCGATAATTCGGTAACCTACGAATCAGCTTACACAGTTTATGCCATGGCCTTATCTTCCACGCCTTCCTCCACCAATATCAACCATCAACGCATCGCTCTCGGCAGCTTCCTCGAAGATTACACTAACAGAGTCGACATAATCTCATTTGATCCAGAAACCCTCTCCTTCAAGACCCACCCAAAGCTTGCCTTCGACCACCCTTATCCACCCACCAAGCTCATGTTCCAACCCAATCGAAAATCCGCTTCATCCTCTTCTTCTTGTTCCGATCTTCTCGCTTCAACCGGCGATTTCCTGCGTCTCTGGGAAGTTCGAGAATCTTCCATTGAACCTGTCACTGTTCTAAACAATAGCAAAACCAGCGAGTTTTGTGCCCCGTTAACTTCCTTCGATTGGAACGATGTTGAACCCAAGAGAATTGGGACTTCCAGCATCGACACAACTTGCACCATTTGGGACATCGAGAAATGCGTCGTTGAAACCCAATTGATCGCTCATGATAAAGAGGTTTACGACATTGCTTGGGGTGAAGCTAGAGTTTTTGCTTCCGTTTCCGCTGATGGGTCCGTTAGGATTTTCGATTTGAGAGACAAAGAACATTCCACCATCATTTATGAAAGTCCCCAACCCGACACCCCTTTATTAAGATTGGCTTGGAACAAGCAAGATTTGAAGTATATGGCTACCATTCAAATGGATAGCAATAAAGTTGTGATTTTGGATATAAGGTCACCCACAACCCCGTTGCTGAGTTGGAGCGGCATCACGCTAGTGTCAATGCCATTGCCTGGGCTCCTCAGAGTTGTAAGCATATTTGTTCCGCTGGGGATGATACCCAGGCTCTTATTTGGGAGTTGCCTACGGTGGCGGGACCTAATGGTATCGATCCTCTGTGTGTTTACTCTGCTGGCTACGAAATTAATCAATTACAGTGGTCTGCTGCGCAACCTGATTGGATTGCCATTGCCTTTTCCAACAAATTGCAGCTTCTCAAAGTTTGAGGTTTTCACACTGTATTTTCCTGCTTGAAGTCTGGTCTTCTGTTTCATAGACTGCTTAAGCTTGTATTCCCCTTTGACTTGATTTGTGGAATCAGTTTTAGTTAAGCCTGTCAATTCTGACTTGATTTGTGGAATCAGTTTTAGTTTAGCTGTCAATTCTGCCATTACTTTGCACCATTGATGAAGTAAATGTTCTTCCAAAAATCTGTATTGAAATTCCTTTAGTTAAGTTTATCATCATATGGTAAACATTACATTCAAGAATTTTAAGTTTCGTTTGTTTGATGCTTGATTGTCTTTATGTAGTACAATTGAACAAACCTCCCCCTTTTAGATAATTTTCATGTGATACAGTTTCAGAAAAGAATTTCACTGGGCATTTAGGTCATCAAATTATATGATCAGTTTCATGTTAAGGAATTTAACTTAACAGGTAAAAGCATCATGGAGGTCCTTGTACTGGGAGTCAACTTGCATTTTGCCCTCACTACTCAAAAAATGGGTAAATTAGTCCCTCTACGATAGAGCAAACTAGTCCTCTTGTTAAAACTCTCATCCATTTTTACTTTTGTATGTTAGTATGAGGTACACGTGGCACACCTTGTGTAACTGCCCGATTATTCTGTCATTCGTGCTAGTTTTAACAGTAGAAATGGATGAATCTTTTAATAGAAATGACCAATTTGCTATTTGATCTAACGTAAAAGGACTAATTTGCCCATTTTTAGTAAAGGGGGTAAAATGAAATCAGACTCCTAGTACAGGGACCTTCATGATACTTTTACCAACTTAACATGATATTTTCTAGCTGGAAAAGAATTGAGGAAGATAATAAGTAGGAATTCCATATTGTTGGAACTTCATAGTTTAATGAATTCATTAGGTATGTAAACTAATTTTATCTTGTTTGAGAAGCAGTTCATCTCACTTTCGATATTAGAATATCCTTATTCTACATGATAGCCATCAACTAAGCCAATTTTAATGTAACATATACTATCAGGATGAAATAACACTCTAAGGGTAGAGAGCAAATGCCCAATATGTAGATTTGATGCTTTTACCTTCAGTTGTGTACGTGAACAATTTGAGGATATTTGTAATCGCTTTAACAAGTTAGATATTGTTATCAATAACCAACAAAATTCACTTGTCGTTTCCTTTGGTACATGTTAAATATATATTTGATGGTTTGTTTAACATGTGAGCATGAGTAGTTTAAATTATTATGGCGCAATGAAGATATGCAAGATGGACATTCTTTTGCATTCTATGCTTTCTTGGACAACAAATTTGATTCAATGTGAAGTTCCCTTCAATCGTGGTTGGGTGATTAATGCATTTAGTTTGTTTTAGTGATTGACTTTGAGCAATATGCTCTGATATGTTGTTTATTGAAGCACTCTTTCGTCTTATATCTTCATGAAAGCCAGCTTGGATGAAGCATTGTCTAGGCCTGCCAGAGATCTTGTATACTTCAATGGACCAGGTAGTATTCTGTAGAATTTGTTGTTGCAGCAGGAATATAACTCCTTGGAGGAGGTTCAAAATTGAAGGATCAATGCAACAGGTGTAACCATGAGGCATGATATGGTGGTTGCTCACCAAATCCGTTAACTATGTGGTTAGGTGTTCGATCCCCGTTTATAATAATGGAGCACGTTTCATGGTCAATCGTTTATCCCTTTGAAGAGTACTTGTGACGAGGGGATTAATCATCATTGTTGGCGGTGAATACCTTGGTTACGACCAAAATACAGCAGGTGCGTTTGTATAAAAAAACAAAATCGTGTAAATTAGGCTAGAGTATCTATCATATGGGAATCTTACTATTTCTTCCGCCTGCAACAAATTAATCAAAGAAGTACCGATTTTCTTGTTCTATTTCTTTCATGGACTTTTACATGATCCGTTGAATAGTCTTTCAGGCTGATCCAATCCCTTGCAAGCGGAGTCTGACCTTTGAATGAAAAAGAAAAGTCTAAGGCAATTAATTAATGGTGTGATAGAGATCCTCTACCAAATTCTAGCTCTTGTTTAGAGGTCTCCAAGGAACGTCTTGACAAGCACCACAACAGAATTAGTCAAAATTATACACTACTTTCTTTAACAACATTTAATTATAACAGTAGGTTTGTTGTATAGTCAAATATAGGTGATCTTCTCATACAAACTAGTCACTTTTAAACATTGGATGCCTTTAGAGTAAGGTTGGGTCAAATTAAATACGGATGGTGTTGTTTCAGATAACACTAATGGCGTGTCAATAGGAGTTTTCAGAGACTCATTTGCAATAGGAGTTTTCAGAGACTCATTTGCAAACTGGTACATAGCTTGACAATGAGAATTGAGAAGGAGAGAATTTTTAAAGTTGAAGCTAGAGCTATTTTGGAAGGTCTCCATTGTATGGGAAGTTAGCTATAGACATTGGGACCTAAAATGTGACAATTTGATGCTAGTTAAATCAATTTTGGTTGGAAACATTGTTGTTAATAGGATGACAAAGTTGCGACTGGTTGATCATCTGCTAAAACACAATTGGAATGTGCGAGTTCGACATATTCCTAGAGACCACAACAAAGTTGTTGATCACATGGCTAAACTAGTTTTGTTATAACCTTAATAGTTTATAGAGATTTGAAGAACCCCAGACTCAGTTCTAGTGTTGCTGCATAAAGATTTGAATGCATTGTCCCTTACTGCTACTTAGGAATTTCACTGGTTTGTAATCACTATTGGTTGGCTGTCTTTTGTTCCAAAAAAAAAAGCTTATTCTTTTTATGTTTTCTTAATCCTTTATAATGTATTTTTATTTATAATAATAATATCCATAAAGTACAAATATATTCTTTATTAAATTAGTTTTGTATAACATCTTGTCTCAAATTTTAATAAAATTAGTTCTACTCTTAATAGAAATAAAATAATAAATTTTAATTAATATGTTATTTAATAAAAGTTTAATTTTTATATAAATATGTTAATTATAGTTTTATTAAATAAAAATAATATTTAAAAAATTGAATTACATTTGCAAATTATATCTTCTCTCTCTTTCTGTATATCTCTCTCCCTCTCCCCTCCCCCTCCCCCTCCCCCTCTCTCTCTCTCTTTAATCTTTCTTACATAAAAGTCCCCCATTTTATCCACTAAAAGGAGTTGCCTAATACCAAACATGGGGGAATCAATAATTTTCGGTTCATATTTATTTTTAGATCAAGACTTGGTTGTGTAATCAACCATTTTTTTTGCTTCACGGAAGACATGTTGGATTTTGACAGTCCAATTGCGCCTACATTCCTCCTTTATTCTTTGGACTAAAGTTGT
>NW_024403253.1:0-18733 GCF_007990345.1 Gossypium hirsutum | reverse complement strand
CTTAACCGTAGTAACAATAATTATTTATACTTCTTATATAAGAATCAATCTGGAAAGACAGCATTAGATACCTCAAACTAAGAAGAATGCCTGCCGATGAGACTAACCTTATGTAGGACAGAAGGAAGAGAGCATTACGAATTGCCGTATTTGATCTAGTCTCTTAAATTACTGAGACCCATACATACAAAGATCTAGGTTGTGAAGTACGAGTTGGATAGACACATTTCCTTACTAAAAGGAAGAGTTGAGTTGATCCTTCTATCCAAGGATGTACGTCAGAAGAAGATTAGCGCCTAACTTGTGGGCTCCAATCTTGCCTCAAAAACTAGAGGATAAGAAAGCTAGAACGAAGTTTACTGAGCAGAAAGGTTGGCTTTTAAAGGGATCTAGAGCTCGTAACTCGTGGGATAGAATTAGGGGTCCTTTCACTAGAGGAAGGAAGGGCTCTATGAATAAGGTCTATTGCAATCATTCCTCCCTAGCTTAAGAACTAGGAAGCAACGTAAACTGCACTTCTCGCAAGCTGTGGTACACTCTATCCCAATCTCTACAAAGTTCAGTACAAAAGCAAGAGTGAAACTACGAGCTAAAAGCAGGCATGACATGAATCTGACTCCGCTCCTCTCCTTTCAGTCGAGTGACTTCGTGCCTTATCCAGAGATACGAGCTACTGGCTTGCCTAACCTCTCCCGTACTTCGGCGCTTGAGAGGCCAGCAAAGTCAAAATTAAATAGCTAGAAGAATTAGGAGCTTCCCTTCTCATTGATATTGGGTTAGCAGTCCTAGAGCTTGGCCTGAGCTGAGCGACTTTCCTTTAGTGCTATGCTAAGCTCTGCTCTGTCAATAGCAGAGCGTTGTCGAGGGCTATAGTATATAGACCATTGGCATTGATCACGTAGCCACAAGCGATGGAAATCCGCTTCATGAGAAAGCCGTATGAGACCTAGGAGGCAGAATTTCTTTACTAGTTTTCTCTCTCTTATTTGAATCAGTCGATTCTCTTCTTATTTTTTTTTTAAAAAGTTTCATTTCCATCTTCTCCGCAGAAAGTTTTGAGTTGATGTTCTTCCTTCAGCGAGTCTTGTTCCTTTCGTTCTTACTATCTAATCTCCACCTCCTGAAGGAGAATGCTCTCCGTATGCCCTTATTTTCTTCTTATTTTTTATAGGTAATTCCCTAGGTAGAGATAGCGAAAGCCTTTTGCCCCATCAGATTTGAAATCCAAGATCTCTAAATCTGACATTCCTGATGTCGATGCTTTGCCCCTTGCTTTGAATTGTGGGTTGATCCTGTGAGAATCAATCTCCTTCAATCCCGAATGGGAATGAAGACAAAGAGCATTTTCAATCCACCTGGGAGAGAAAGCTAGTCAGAAATAGAAAGTAGACCAATTTACGGACTCGGAATCTGAAATCCCTGATACCGAAGCTCTTTCTGATCCCCCAAAGGTGCTGGAAGAATAGAATCTCCTTAGATATTTAGCTCAACCTCGATTCCTTTGGAAATGGTGGAACTTTCTAATTCACATTCCTCTGTCGATGTTCTTTATCTCAATCTCTCTTCCGAGGGATTAAAAGAAGATTTAGCTTATCAAACCTTTGCCATGAAACTGGGAGGTCGGATGCTCTGATAAATAATGATTTATTTTATAAACCTGGCCAGGTAAGCCTTTTTTGTATTTTATGAATGTCCAACAAAGGACATCAACCTCTTGCTTAAAGGTGCAGATGAATAAGCCCAAGAGAACGAATTGCATATTTCTTTTTCTCGATCCCAATGGTTTGAGGGGAAGTCTATTTTTCGCGCTTTAGAAAGCAAGTTGGTGGGGTTCGGAGACATGCATTCCTTTTTCTGTTATAAACCTAGCATGAAAGCCGTTTTTGAATCTGTCCTCGGACTTGGGGATTCCCCTTCTTCTTCACTTCTTCCCTTTGAGGATTGGATGCTCTAGAGGTCTCAACGAGCAAGAGGCATGGTACGAGAGTCAAATGCCACATAAATGCGAAATGGCTAGCTGCCCATTACTAAGCGAAGGCCTTTCTCGCCTGTCTTCTTGTGACCGGGTCGGGTCCATTCTTTAATAAGTCAATTTCCCACGGTCAGGTCAAGCCTAGTATATAGCTTCTAGTTAAACAATACTAGCAAAGATGCTACCAGGCCTAGCTACCAAGGATGGGAAAGCGAAAGACAGAGAAAGTCAAGCCGTCTCTTTCTTAGATTGATGTGTAAACTCCTATTTCATTTCCCAGGTCTTACCCTACTTCTACAGCTGTAATAGCCTTATTATTTCTTCAACATCTCAAGAGCTAACCCCGAAAGTGACTCAACTACCAATCCCATCTCTGGCTCAAAATTAGACTTTATCCCATTTTTAAGAAATGCATTTATCATATTCAACTAAATCCTAGACTAGGGGGTTAGTCACAATTCGTCTTGATTTCGAATTTCTTTGAGCTGAAAAGACCTTTCTTTTCTTTAGTTTAGAATCTTCGCTGATGCATTAGTCCTTTCTTATTCTTTATTTGAACCAGCGTAAGGAAATTCAGATCAGATCTTCCAATCATTTATGTCAGAGCAGCGTCCTCTTCCTTCTTCCTATGGTCAAGCGCTTGTACTCCTGGTATGTCTTGTACTTGGCTTGTGAAGGGAAGAAAGAAAGGCTACATGGTATTTGACCCCGATGACATAGGGACGGTTAGGCTTGTTGGCTGGCTTATGATGGTTTCCTGTCCCAATTCAATCAACATATTCCTTTTTTTGCTCCTGCTTGGTAGTAGGCTTGTGTGCGAGCTTGGTCCGGTTTCGGTTCCTAAAGCCCACGGAGAAGGGTGTGGAGCCTCGCTTTCCATGCTGCTCCCCCTGCTAGTGCGTTGGCTCCCTCTCTCGGTACTGATTCAAATGCTGCCGTCTCAATTGCTAGTACCGGCACTCAAAGCAGCTCAGATGCTTTTTATCTTTTTTGGAACACGTGCAAATGACACTCACTCATTAGTAGGAATGTCATATAATGACTAAATACTATGTGGGAACACAGGCTGAGATTGAGATCGGAACGACATAGATCCAGAGCGGGACAAAACCTTCGCCTTTCTTCCATTGTTCCTTCCTCATTCGTGCCTGATCTGGTCAGTAGGCGTCAGTAAAGTTAATGCCGTATGCTAAGAGGGGAAATTCCGACATCTAGCACATAGAAAAGCGGATTCACTTCCTATTTCGATGAGATGCCAGTTCCTTTCGTGCAACCTACTCTTGCATATGCCTCTTATTCCTCGTACAAAAACCTATTTCATTACCTTAATGGCACCCCCAAAAGGCTCGATAAGGCAGATCCATGGGAAGACGTCGAAGCGGGTTTAGAATCAATCCCATCCTCCCCAGGGACAATAAGAGGTCAATCAGGTTAATCCCTCTCGCCAAGACTAGTTGTCTTAGAAGGAGTTGCAACCTAAAGGGCTATTCCTGATCTTTCCTGTGATTCAATCGATTCCTAAGAACTTACCTTACCTCTCGCAAGGAACTTCACTTTCGTATAGTTAACTTGAATTGAATGCACTCTTAGAAGGAAGAATTGGATGTGCACAGAGCATTCATCTATAAACAGCATTTCTGACATTCACCATCAAAAGGGCGATCTCACACTAGCACTAGGATCTGTTTATGCTCAGACTGATTGGACGAGCATCTGCTTTTCGGCATATCGATACTTCTTCTTCCTCAACGACTTGGAAATAGCATGATTCCACACGGGCAAGGAAAGGCAATGAATATTTTTTAGATACCCCACTCAAAACAAGGATCGAAAGAGATGAGTTATGGCATTTCTAGGATTAGAATACGATCCTATTGATTCAATATTTATGCTTGGCACAGAACTCTTGTTTCGAGTGAAAGGGAGAGCAGTGGCCCGTACCACATTCACAGGTAAATTTCCCTCTACGGGGTGGGGGTGGGAAAGTGGGCTTGAGGGTTCCCATTCACGGAGGGGGTGCAAGGCAAAAGAAAAACTCACATTGGGTTTAGGGATAATCTGACTCGAACTGATGACCACCTCCGCATCAAGGTGACACTCTACCGCAGAGTTATATCCCTTCCCTGCCCCCCATTAAGAAATAGAACTGCCTTTTCTGTATACTTTCCCCTGTTCCGTTGCTAGCGCGGGCTTTACGCAATTTGCCGGATCATATAGATATCCTTTCAACACAACATAGGTCGTCGAAAGGGGCTCGGAGGTCTCACCAAAGCACGAAAGCCAGGATCTTTTAGAAAATAGATTCCTATTCAAAGAGTGCATAACCGCATGGATAAGCTCACACTAATCCGTCCATTTTGGTCCAATTCGGGGTTTTCCTTGGGGGTATCGGTAAGGAAAGGAAGGCCATATAGGGAAGAAAGTTGCTTTTATAGAAGTTCAAAGCATGGCATGATAAAGCCTAAGTAGGTCAAGTGCAAAAGGCTCTATGGCAATTGAGAGTTTCAACAATCAATCTAGTTCTATCCCACACCCGATTCTCACTCCTTCAATCAAGCCAGCTGAGAGGAATTGAGACTTTCAATGGTCCGCTCTTCTCTCCTCGTGATCGAAGATGACCCCAGAAGTTGGGTATTCCTCCTTAAGAGGACACTAAACCTCCCGATCTTGCTAGCCGGGGGCTCAGTCTTTCAAGATTAAATCTTTCCCCTTCCGGTCCCAGGGAATCGCTCTTATAGTAGGAGGTTTACTATGTCCCCAACTTCTCTTTATTAAGAAACTCGGTTGTGTACTATAATTATAATAAATAAATTGTACCCTAAGCACAAATCCCAAAGAAAACAGTTGGCTCTTCCTACATTCATGCATAAAGAATTAGTAAGTAGGGTCCTCGAAGCCCGCCCGCCAAAGGGCTAAGTCGAGTGATTCCTCTTGTAGGGGATCGTAGCTAGCTATAGTATCACACGATTCTTTCATCTTCTTTTCACATTCATTCTCGGTCGTCTAGCTATAGGACCTCGAATCGATTATTAATACGATTCTATTTAATCCTTTATAGGTGGAAAATCGTCTACTTTATAAATAAGGCTAAGGCTTTCCTCTTTGTAAGGAATTCCCTCCAAGTTGTCGGCTTTATCGGGGTCACTCTCACTCTAAGTCCGAGCACAGGACCCTTTTCCATAGTTACAGGACCGTTGCGATAGTTGTTGATACCGGAAAAGTTTTCCTCAGACATCTCAACTGGGAAGACCTCTTACGAGAGTTGCTTGCCTTCCACCGATTGATTGCTTCTATTCCCGTTATGCCCCTATTTTACTTCCCTATTTGCTTACGGATTTGCTTAATGAAAACTTCCCTCAGGCTGGTTATTCCTTGCTTGACAAAAGAGAAGAGTTTACTAGAAAGCACTGGAAGGGAATCGCTTTCCTATCTCTAAAAGGAAAAACGGGATTCCATCGAACGGAAAGCCTTCTTAGGCCTCATTAGCGAGAGTTTTGACTGGTAGTAGTACCTCCGAGGAGCGCTTTAACAGGACTTCCACTTATAGAAAATAGGCCTACGAAAGAAAAAAGCCTACGAGATTCACTCATAACAGAAGGGACTACCCACCTATCGTGCTAATAAGAAAAATGAGCGCCTTATTAGTTAGTCAAGTAATCAAGGTCAGTAAAGCGAGAATAAATTGACCAAGCAAAGGATGCTAAAACCGATGAAGCAAACAACAGCTACCAGAAGAGCGGCATCCGTTTTCCATAGGACAGTGGCGAGAGACCCATTCTCGATAGAGGAGAGTACGACAGAAGACAGGGCCAGACGAGATATTGAAAGGCTTGAATGGACAGGTAAGGGACAGACTGATTAGACTTACCAGACACAGGACTTATTGGCTTAAGAAGCAAGCCAAAAAAGAAGGGATTCTCTTACAGAAGTACTATCCATATTAAAAAGGGAATATATCTATTTGAAGGAAGGTACTCGTGTACGAGAATCGAAGTGATTAGAACAGAACTGAGCTTGCCAGCCAAGAATAAAGAAGCAACGGACAGATAGACTCAAAATTTACATCCTGTATTTTATCCTTTAATTGATTGCATATCATCTTGCTCCTGTTTACCGTACTATTAGCTGTACTTCTTTTCGAATGGTTCGTTCCCTACTTACTCTATTAGGGGCATACTCAATAGTTGTCTTTCCTTTCTTGTACTTTTTTATTTCCCTATTTGATCTAGTAAGGGGGAAAGGCAGACCGCTTACCATAAACAGAAGATCGATATCGCACAGAAGGCCTGATATCACACTATTTGAGATACTGATTCAAGTTAGAGTACTTCCTCAGAGCGATTGAACTATCCTTTTGACTAAATAGATGCATAGAGAGGGAATCCTGAACTACAGTAAAAAAGGAGAGCTACTTGCCAGCAGAAAGAAATGAAGAAGCAAAAGCTTTCGCATGTAGTCACTCACATTATCTGTACTTTATGTAAGCCTATTAGTGCAGCTCAGCTGGAAGAGATTCTATGTAACACCCCGAACTCATGGCCGTTACCGGAAATCGAACACGAGGTGTTACCGGCTTACTTCATTTATTTCCCCCTTTTTTTTTTGTTCTGGGCAAGCTGGCTACTGTATCGTGGTCGCTTTAAAAATCATATTTTGAGTTCTGAAACTCGAAATCCAATTACGTAAATTTTCCCCAAAACTAGACTCATATATCTATATGGTGGAATTTTTGTAGAATTTTTGGTTGGGCCAATTAGTAAGTTTATTTGTTAAAGTTTCCCCTATTTCAAGGTTCGACTACACTGACCTCTGTACTTTACGATTTAAATATCTCCCTGTAAAGGGCTTCAATGCCTATGCCGTTTGTCGCCGTTTGTCTCTAATGAAACTAGACTCAATAACGAATCTGTAAATATAATGCACGACCTCTAATTATCTCGATAAAATTTACGGTGAATTTTCTAAGTCATAACAGGGGATCCAGAAATCGCTCTGGCACTGTTTCACAAGAATTTAATTATCTCCTAACATAAAGTTCATATGGTTATTTCGTTTCTTCCATACGAAAATAGACTCATCAAGCTTCGATTACCTAATTTATTCATTATTTAATTCCATTTCTATTATTTTTAGTGATTTTTAAATCTCACAACACTGCTGCTATCAGCATCTGTTACTAAAGTAGACTATGCCTATTTCGTGATTTTTCCTTGATCTAACTAATAATTCATCATACATGTCACAATTTATGACCATGACTAGCCATGCCAAAGACTAATCATCACCGAGCATCTCCCCACTACACTATTACCAAATCATGAATTTAACACCGAAAATAAATTAGCCATGACATATGGCGTAATAATCGAGTAGACCTCAACCAATACTCAACCACAACCGAATTACCAAGACTTGTGACCAAGCATCATAGAACCAAATCCAAACGAACATTTATGCCATTTTCGCATGGCTAAAAGTTTACATACCAAATTTCAAACAAAAGATAATAGCCTATACATGCCGAAATGTTCTCCTAGACCAACTAAGAAGAAAGTACCAAAAGTTGCTAGCCGGTGTGATGACTTCGATGACGGTCCCGAGCACGAAAAAAAGACGAGTCCAAGAAACCTAAAATAGGTGACAAGCAAACACCGAATGAGTATATAACTCAGTAAGCCATAAGCATTCCACAACCATTCATTAATAAAATTATCACAACAGGAAACAATGAAATGAGGCTAAGTACTCCATCCATACCGAACTATACCATAGTTCCTTAAACCTTACGGTTCAATCTCATACCAAGTCCTACATTGATATTTCATACATCATTTTATTTTTGTTACAATCATACAATTAAACGACCTTTCACCTATTCCACGATGAACCTTATGTACGTGACTTCAACTATAATCATCACATAGGTTCAAAACTTACCAAGCTCAACTCCAAATATAAACATAGCGCCT
Organism: Gossypium hirsutum; assembly: GCF_007990345.1. Taxonomy (NCBI): domain Eukaryota; kingdom Viridiplantae; phylum Streptophyta; class Magnoliopsida; order Malvales; family Malvaceae; genus Gossypium; species Gossypium hirsutum. The sequence goes on along the minus strand of NW_024403253.1, from coordinate 10,792 downwards.
ATTAGCCATGAACTCAAGGTACTTACCTTTTCCGCTGTCCAAAATCGATTCGGTAAAGTCGCACCCTTAATGTAAATAATTTATAGAAAATATATAGTGGGTTCGCACACATAGTGCTTAATAATCAACCGCGCACACTTAGTGCCATGTACTTTAAACTCGCACACTTAGTGCCATGCATTTCAAGTTCGCACACCTAGTGCCAATCTCACAACCGTGAACATGTGACAGCCCAAAATTGACCCTAGTCGGGAAGTGGTTTCGGGACCGCTAAACCGAGTCACAATAATAATTAGATGTTATATCCTATGTTTATTTCATGTGAAAGTGCATGTGTGAAAATTTCATGCTTTGATTTTGCCAATTGTGAGTGAAATTTTGAAATGTGACTCATGTGAAAATTTTTGCAAATGCTATAGGCTAATTTGTAGTGGCCAAATAACTTATAGTATGAAATAGGTGGATTTCCATGTCAAATTTCCCACCTTAAAACAAGGTGGCCGGCCATGATGGGCATGATGAGCAATTGTGCAATTTTTTTTATGGAAATTATGGCATAAGTATGGCACAAATAAAATATGTTAATTTGTGTCATAAAATGTTGGGATAAAACAAGTAAAATAAGGGGCATGGGCATAAAATAATGAAAAGGAGTATGGTGAATAAAAAAAAAAATGTGTGTGTAGTTGTTTGTCCCCCCCATTGCCGTGAGCTAAAGAAAAGAAAGGAGAGAATTTTTGTTCATCCTTTTCTCATCTTCATACTTGCCGAAACTAGAAAGAAAAACAAAGAAAAAATTTCTCATCCTTTGGTTCATCCTCGGCCAATAATTTTAAGGAGGAAAGAAGAAGAAAGGTGAAGAGATTCGGCCATGCATGTAGCTAGGCTAAGGTATGTTGATGATGTTCCATGAGATGCATGCATGTTTTAGTTGTTAGCTTGAGTTCTACCTAGCCCATGGTCTAAATCTTGCTATGTGATGGAAATGACATTTGACCATGGATGCATCATTCTTGGTTGATGTTTGATTTGGTGGTGATGAGGCAAGAGGATGAGTTAAAATTCGGCCTAGGTGGAGGTTGTGTTAATGCCATTGCATGCTAAATATGAAGTTTGTTAATGATGCATGTGATGATGACTTGATGATTCTTAAACCTCCTTTTTAGCATTTTTGTGTTAGCATTTTTGTGTGAGCACATATGTGCATTGGTTGCTAAATGGAGAAGAATCGGCTAGCAAGTTGTGTGCTAAGGCCGAATGTAACTTTGCATGTTAATGAGCAATGCATGTGTTAAATCGATGAAAAGGGGGAGGATGCTTTACTAGTGTGTATATGTGTGTATTAAGTGTTGAAATCGACCCCAAAAATAGACATACATATTCGGCCAAGGGGGAAAAATTAGCTAATATGTTGTGTTGATGCATGATTTCACATGTATGTGACTTTAATGTCTAATGTATAAATATGGGCTAAGTGCTTCGTGTTCATCTTTTTGATGCCTAAATGATGAAATCAATTTATTTGTTTAATTAAGCTCAAGAGCAAAGGGGAAATAAATCCGATAAAGGGAAGGAAAAAGTGGTCGAATAGTTAGCGGGATCGTTCGACAACACCCGAGGTAAGTTCTTGAGTAAGAGAGCTTAAATTACGATGTGATTAAATCATGTTTTAAGCAAATGAAAATCATGCTCTATGTGTGGCTATTGAGCCGAATGTGCAAGGATGGTATGTGCCTTGTGTTTGAGTTTTGCTAATGAAAAAGAAATACGAATGTGCCATGAATTATTGTTAGATGTGCATGATTAATTGAATGCTGTCCGGGCTAAGTCCCGAAGGCTTTGTGCTAAGTGACTATATCCGGACTAAGATCCGAAGGCATTTGTGCGAGTTATTAATTCCGGGTTAAGTCCCGAAGGCCTTTGTGCGAGATACTAATTCTGGGTTAAGTCCCGAAGGCATTCGTGCGAGTTTTAAAATCCGGGTTAAGTCCCGAAGGCATTGTATGAGTTACTATAACCGGGCTATGTCCCGAAGGCACTTGAACGAGGAGCTATATCCGGTTAAATTCCGAAGGTACGTGATTTGGAAATGAATGAGCTTGCTGTAAAATTCCAGCTAATACTCGAAAAAACATCCCAATATTGGGATATGTTACGTATGTGTTGAATTTAATCGAGCCCTTACAAATAAATATTCGCTCAGTTGATGAACGAGCTACCGGCCTTCGGCTAAGTTGGTCTTTTGTGTATGTACATAAGGGTTAACGTTGTGAAGTAAGTTTGATATCGGAAAATTGTGTATTATGAAATATTCCGTTTAGCTAAATGTGTGCTATTCTTTCGTTATGCTGGAATTCCTTGCTCAAAACTTACTAAGCATAAATTGCTTACTTCGTTCCATTGCTCCTCTGTTTTATAGATTTTTGGTTCTCCAGCTATCGGACTCGGGATCTTGAAGTCGAAGTCGCCCACACTATCAAAGGCTCATTTGGGTACTCTTTTGGTTGAACTTTGATATGGCATGTATAGGACGACCCATTGTTGTTTTTCGAGTACTTTATGTGATGTATAAGTTTTGGATAGCCATGCGAAAATGGCTTATATGTGTTTGAGTATAATGTTATAATCATTTGGTGTGGATATGCTTGACAAGGATTGGCCACGGGGATGGTTAATCACTTTCATAAATTGTGCCATTTATGCAAAAAGGGCTAGTTGAATCATGGAAACCATGAAATAGGTAAAGCCCACCTTAAAGGCAGATGCTGACAGCAGCAGTGACGTAGATTTCGAAAATCACTAAAAATAGTAGGAATGGAATTAAATAGTGAATAAATTATGTAAACAAACCTTGAAGAATCTAATTTCATAGGAAAGTAACGAAACAATCATATGGACAGTATGTTAAGAGATATTCAGGTTCTCGTGAGACAGGGCCAGAACGGGTTCTGGATTCCTTGTTCCGACTTTGGAAATTGATTATAAATTAACCAGAGATAATTAGGAGTCATACCATATATGTATAGATTCCTCTCTGAGTCTAGTTTCTATATAAATAAACGGCATCAGTATTGGAGCCCTGTACAAGGAGATATCCAAGTCGTAATGCGCAAAGGTCAGGGTAGTCGATTCCTGTAACATGGGAGACTTTAACTAATAAACTGTACTAATTTGCCCAATCAAAAATTCTAGAAAAAATATGTAGATGGGAATATGAGTCTAGTTTCAGGGAAAAATCACGAAACTGATTTTCGAGTTGTGAAGCTCAAGATATGATTTTTAAAGCGACTAGTATACAGATTGGGCAGTGTCTGGAAATTTTTCAAAGTTTGTTAACACCTCGTGTTCGACTCCGGTGTCGGACTCGGGTTCGGGGTGTTACATTTTATTGGTATCAGAGCCAGGTTTAGTCGATTCTAGGACTACCGTAATGTGTTGGGTCTAGCTATACATGCCATTTTATGTGATTACTTGATAGTGTGGTGATTTCTGACAATTGTAAATGTGTTTATTTATGGTAATGGATCCCGATCCCAACCGAGAGGTAGCTGATGATCTTGAGAGTGTAGCGCCTGCTCCCGCACAAGGGACAGCGCCGGCGGACTCTCAACCTAATGCTAGTAGCCCGAATGATGAAGCTAGACAAGCTTTCTATAGCGTGATGAATGATTGGTTCAACCAATACATTCGAACAAATACGGCTGTCCCACAACCTCCATTCCCAACTAATACCACCCCCGCACCTACAATACCACCGGTAACGGACCAAATAAGGTCAAATAAGCCCCCAGTTGACAGAATCCGAAAACATGGGGCTACTGAATTTAAGCCTATGGATAGCGATGATGCCGAGCAAGCTGAATTTTGGCTGGACAACACTATCCGGGTACTCGATGAGCTATCTTGTACACCCGATGAATGCCTAAAGTGTGCTATCTCCTTGCTACGTGATTCTGCCTACTATTGGTGGAGTACTCTGACTTCTGTTGTGCCCCGAGAGCAAGTAACTTGGGAGTTTTTCCAAACTGAGTTTCGGAAAAAGTATATCAGTCAGATATTTGTTGATCAAAAACGGAAGGAATTTCTTGAGCTTAAGCAAGGCTCCATGTCGGTTACTGATTACGAGCGAAAATTTGTTAGACTTAGCAAATACGCTCGGGAATGTGTTTCGTCCGAAGCTATTATGTGTAAACGCTTCGAGGATGGGCTGAATGAAGATATAAAAATGTTCGTTGGCGTTCTTGAAATACGAGAGTTCGTGGTACTTATTGAACGAGCTTGTAAAGCCGAAGAGCTTAGAAAAGAAAAGCAAAGAGTTGATGAGGGAACTGGAGAGTTTCGTAAAAGATCCTCGGGAAGGTCTCTTCAACAGACATCGAAGAGATTTCGGGATGATGCGGGCCAGTTTAGAGGCACTTCGGGCTTTTTTTAGACGAGATCGTGATCGACCCCTTGTGGGTACACGAGGCACTTCAGTCGCCAGTGTTGGGAATGAACGTCGAGACAGAACGAAATGCCGATATTGCGGTAAATGGCATTCGGGGAGTTGTAGATTCCCTGACCGCTCCTGTTACAAATGCGGATCAGTTGACCACTTCATTAAAGATTGCCCGAGGTTGTCGGGACAGAATGTAAATCAGAGTGGGAGACCGGGTGCTACCACTGCTCGGGGTAGACCATCTGGAAATGCGGGCAATGATGGTGGTGGTCAGAGAGGATCTAGAGATGATATAACCAGATCCGAAGCTCGTGCGCCTGCTAGAGCTTATGCTATACGTGCCCGCGAGGATGCTTCTTCGCCTGATGTTATTACCGGTACATTCACTCTCTTTGATACTAATGTAATTGCTTTGATTGACCCCGGTTCTACTCATTCTTACATATGTGAAACCTTAGCATCCAGTAAGACTTTACCTATTGAGTCTACTGAGTTCGTAATTCGGGTGTCAAATCCCTTGGGTCGTTACGTGCTTGTCGACAAAGTGTGTAAGAAATGTCCCCTGGAAATTCGAGGTTCCTGTTTTCCGGCGGACTTGATGCTTTTGCCGTTTGATGAATTTGATGTAATCCTTGGTTTGGATTGGTTGACCGCGCATGATGCGGTTGTGAATTGCAAGAGCAAGACTATTGAGTTGAGGTGCGCAAATAACGAAGTAATCCGAATTGAGTCTGCGGACTTGGAGGGGATGCCAGCTGTAATATCAGCAATGTTGGCACAGAAATATGTAAGAAAAGGGTGCGAAGCATACCTTGCGTATGTACTTGATGACAAAGAATTAGAAAAGAAACCCGAATCTGTGCCGGTGGCTTGTGAATACCCGGATGTTTTTCCGGAAGAATTACCGGGTTTACCACCTGTTCGGGAGGTAGAGTTTGGTATTGAGCTTGTACCTGGGACTACGCCAATTTCGATAACTCCGTATCATATGGCACCAACCGAGTTAAAGGAGTTGAAAGCTCAGTTGCAAGAATTGACAGATAGAGGTTTCGCTCGACCAAGTTTCTCACCTTGGGGTGCACCAGTATTGTTCGTGAAAAAGAAGGACGGAACCATGAGGTTGTGCATTGACTATCGTCAGTTGAATAAAGTGACGATAAAGAACAAATATCCGTTGCCGCGCATCGATGATTTGTTCGACCAACTGAAAACTTATTTGACTGAAGCTCCAATTTTGGTGCAACCCGAATCAGGTAAAGAGTTTGTCATTTATAGTGACGCATCCCTACTTGGGTTGGGTTGCGTATTGATGCAAGAAGGTCGAGTCGTGGCCTATGCGTCGAGACAATTGAAGCCACACGAGAGGAATTATCCGACCCATGATCTCGAACTAGCTGCCATCGTGTTTGCTTTAAAAATATGGCGACATTATCTGTTTGGTGAGAAGTGCCATGTATTTTCGGATCACAAAAGTCTCAAATTTTTGATGACTCAACGAGACTTGAATCTGCGACAAAGACGTTGGCTTGAGTTGTTGAAAGATTACGAGCTTGTCATTGATTACCACCCGGGAAAGGCTAACGTGGTTGCGGACGCCTTAAGCCAGAAGTCATTGTTTGCTTTACGAACGATGAACGTGCATTTGTCTGTTCTACCAGACAATGTGTTAGTAGCTGAATTAAAAGCTAAACCATTATTGACTCATCAAATTCGTGAAGCTCAGAAAGTCGATGATGAATTGGTTGCAAAATGGGCTAAGTGTGTTCCGAACGAGGAATCGGAGTTTCAAATTGATGATGATGATTGTTTGAGGTTCAGAAATCGTTTGTGTGTTCCAAGGAATTCGGAACTCATTTCGATGATTCTGAACGAAGCCCATTGTAGCCGAATGTCAATTCACCCGGGGAGTACAAAAATGTACAACGATTTGAAACGTCAATTTTGGTGGCATGGTATGAAACGGGACATCTCCGACTTTGTTTCGAGATGTTTGATATGTCAACAAGTGAAAGCGGAACATCAAGTGCCTTCAGGATTACTCCAGCCGATCATGATACCTGAGTGGAAGTGGGATCGAGTCACAATGGACTTTGTGTCTGGACTGCCATTGTCAGCAAGTAAGAAGGATGCGATTTGGGTTGTTGTTGATAGGCTGACTAAGTCGGCTCATTTCATCCCCGTACGTACGGATTTTTCATTGGATAAACTAGCTGAATTGTACGTTTCTCAAATTGTGAGATTACATGGGGTACCTGTTTCTATCGTGTCGGATAGAGATCCGAGATTCACCTCACGATTTTGGAAGAAATTGCAAGAAGCTCTGGGTACCAAGCTGCATTTTAGCACTGCTTTTCACCCCCAAACCGATGGTCAATCCGAGCTGATAATTCAGATACTTGAGGATATGTTGAGATGTTGCATCCTCGAGTACAATAGTGCATGGGAACGGTATTTACCTTTGATTGAATTCGCTTACAATAATAGTTTTCAATCAAGTATTAAGATGGCACCTTACGAGGCCTTGTACGGTCGTAAATGCCGTACACCATTGTTTTGGACCGAGCTCGGTGAAAGTAAAATTTTCGGAGTTGATTTGATTAAAGATGCTGAACAGAAAGTAAAGGTAATCCGTGAAAGTCTGAAGGTAGCCACGGATCGTCAGAAGTCGTACGCAGATTTGAAACGAAAAGACATCGAGTATCAGGTGGGAGACAAAGTGTTCCTTAAGGTTTCACCTTGGAAAAAGATACTCAGGTTTGGCCGTAAGGGCAAGTTGAACCCAAGATTCATTGGGCCATACGAAATCTCCGAACGAGTTGGTCCGGTTGCGTATAGATTGATTTTGCCCCCTGAGCTTGAAAAGAGTTCCGCTAGTAAAGGTGTTATGGCTCAAACACGGGATCGAGGAAGCTACTTGGGAGACCGAGAGCTCGATGAAAGAGCGATACCCAAACCTATTCACCGGTAAGATTTTCGGGGACGAAAATTTCTTAAGTGGGGGAGAGTTGTGACAGCCCAAAATTGACCCTAGTCGGGAAGTGGTTTCGGGACCGCTAAACCGAGTCACAATAATAATTAGATGTTATATCCTATGTTTATTTCATGTGAAAGTGCATGTGTGAAAATTTCATGCTTTGATTTTGCCAATTGTGAGTGAAATTTTGAAATGTGACTCATGTGAAAATTTTTGCAAATGCTATAGGCTAATTTGTAGTGGCCAAATAACTTATAGTATGAAATAGGTGGATTTGCATGTCAAATTTCCCACCTTAAAACAAGGTGGCCGGCCATGATGGGCATGATGAGCAATTGTGCAATGTTTTTTTTATGGAAATTATGGCATAAGTATGGCACAAATAAAATATGTTAATTTGTGTCATAAAATGTTGGGATAAAACAAATAAAATAAGGGGCATGGGCATAAAATAATGAAAAGGAGTATGGTGAATACAAAAAAAAATGTGTGTGTAGTTGTTTGTCCCCCCCATTGCCGTGAGCTAAAGAAAAGAAAGGAGAGAATTTTTGTTCATCCTTTTCTCATCTTCATACTTGCCGAAACTAGAAAGAAAAACAAAGAAAAAAATTTCTCATCCTTTGGTTCATCCTCGGCCAATAATTTTAAGGAGGAAAGAAGAAGAAAGGTGAAGAGATTCGGCCATGCATGTAGCTAGGCTAAGGTATGTTGATGATGTTCCATGAGATGCATGCATGTTTTAGTTGTTAGCTTGAGTTCAACCTAGCCCATGGTCTAAATCTTGCTATGTGATGGAAATGACATTTGACCATGGATGCATCATTCTTGGTTGATGTTTGATTTGGTGGTGATGAGGCAAGAGGATGAGCTAAAATTCGGCCTAGGTGGAGGTTGTGTTAATGCCATTGCATGCTAAATATGAAGTTTGTTAATGATGCATGTGATGATGACTTGATGATTCTTAAACCTCCTTTTTAGCATTTTTGTGTAAGCACATATGTGCATTGGTTGCTAAATGGAGAAGAATCGGCTAGCAAGTTGTGTGCTAAGGCCGAATGTAACTTTGCATGTTAATGAGCAATGCATGTGTTAAATCGATGAAAAGGGGGAGGATGCTTTACTAGTGTGTATATGTGTGTATTAAGTGTTGAAATCGACCCCAAAAATAGACATGCATATTCGGCCAAGGGGGAAAAATTAGCTAATATGTTGTGTTGATGCATGATTTCACATGTATGTGACTTTAATGTCTAATGTATAAATATGGGCTAAGTGCTTCGTGTTCATCTTTTTGATGCCTAAATGATGAAATCAATTTATTTGTTTAATTAAGCTCAAGAGCAAAGGGGAAATAAATCCGATAAAGGGAAGGAAAAAGTGGTCGAATAGTTAGCGGGATCGTTCAACAACACCCGAGGTAAGTTCTTGAGTAAGAGAGCTTAAATTACGATGTGATTAAATCATGTTTTAAGCAAATGAAAATCATGCTCTATGTGTGGCTATTGAGCCGAATGTGCAAGGATGGTATGTGCCTTGTGTTTGAGTTTTGCTAATGAAAAAGAAATACGAATGTGCCATGAATTATTGTTAGATGTGCATGATTAATTGAATGCTGCCCGGGCTAAGTCCCGAAGGCTTTGTGCTAAGTGACTATATCCGGACTAAGATCCGAAGGCATTTGTGCGAGTTATTAATTCCGGGTTAAGTCCCTAAGGCCTTTGTGCGAGATACTAATTCCGGGTTAAGTACCGAAGGCATTCGTGCGAGTTTTAAAATCCGGGTTAAGTCCCGAAGGCATTGTATGAGTTACTATAACCGGGCTATGTCCCGAAGGCACTTGAACGAGGAGCTATATCCGGTTAAATTCCGAAGGTACGTGATTTGGAAATGAATGAGCTTGCTGTAAAATTCCAGCTAATACTCGAAAAAACATCCCAATATTGGGATATGTTACGTATGTGTTGAATTTAATCGAGCCCTTACAAATAAATATTCGCTCAGTTGATGAACGAGCCACCGGCCTTCGGCTAAGTTGGTCTTTTGTGTATGTACATAAGGGTTAACGTTGTGAAGTAAGTTTGATATCGGAAAATTGTGTATTATGAAATATTCCGTTTAGCTAAATGTGTGCTATTCTTTCGTTATGCTGGAATTCCTTGCTCAAAACTTACTAAGAATAAATTGCTTACTTCGTTCCATTGCTCCTCTGTTTTATAGATTTTTGGTTCTCCAGCTATCGGACTCGGGATCTTGAAGTCGAAGTCGCCCACACTATCAAAGGCTCATTTGGGTACTCTTTTGGTTGAACTTTGATATGGCATGTATAGGACGACCCATTGTTGTTTTTCGAGTACTTTATGTGATGTATAAGTTTTGGATAGCCATGCGAAAATGGCTTATATGTGTTTGAGTATAATGTTATAATCATTTGGTGTGGATATGCTTGACAAGGATTGGCCACGGGGATGGTTAATCACTTTCATAAATTGTGCCATTTATGCAAAAAGGGCTAGTTGAATCATGGAAACCATGAAATAGGTAAAGCCCACCTTAAAGGCAGATGCTGACAGCAGCAGTGACGTAGATTTCGAAAATCACTAAAAATAGTAGGAATGGAATTAAATAGTGAATAAATTATGTAAACAAACCTTGAAGAATATACTTTCATAGGAAAGTAACGAAACAATCATATGGACAGTATGTTAAGAGATATTCAGGTTCTCGTGAGACAGGACCAGAACGGGTTCTGGATTCCTTGTTCCGACTTTGGAAATTGATTATAAATTAACCAGAGATAATTAGGAGTCATACCATATATGTATAGATTCCTCTCTGAGTCTAGTTTCTATAGAAATAAACGGCATCAGTATTGGAGCCCTGTACAAGGAGATATCCAAGTCGTAATGCGCAAAGGTCAGGGTAGTCGATTCCTGTAACATGGGAGACTTTAACTAATAAACTGTACTAATTGGCCCGATCAAAAATTCTAGAAAAAAATATGTAGATGGGAATATGAGTCTAGTTTCAGGGAAAAATCACGAAACTGATTTTTGAGTTGTGAAGCTCAAGATATGATTTTTAAAGCGACTAGTACACAGATTGGGCAGTGTCTGGAAATTTTTCAAAGTTTGTTAACACCTCGTGTTCGACTCCGGTGTCGGACTCGGGTTCGGGGTGTTACAGAACACTTATTGCCCGCACACTTAGTGCCGAAAACCAGCCACTCTATATGCTTCACTTCCTTTTTACATTCGACAATTTCATCTCTACATACATATACATTTGTATACATTTCATCTCATTAAACACAATTGCATAGGTATTACGATCATTAAATCATACCAAGATTGCTTAATGACTTACTGTGTTAGGTAAAATAG
>NW_024403252.1:0-18745 GCF_007990345.1 Gossypium hirsutum | reverse complement strand
TCATCTTGCTAGTGGAGCAACTTATATTGAGTTATATGTACAATTTACGTCGCCAACTGATGTACTTACGTCCGGTGTTCGAGATGTATACACGACCCCTGGCCAACACTCGGTTAGCGGGTTACAAAATACAGAACAGCCCATGTTCGGTAGCGGTGTCGAATGCACATCCCCCGCAAGACACTCTGTCGGTGGATGGGACATGTACGTCAGTGGCTCAACGTTTGATGCTGGAAATACGTACTGGGGAACTGCATCAAGTTCTAGTGGATGGTAATCTACATCCAATTAAGGACGTTATCAAATGCCCAGAAGAAGGGATGACGTACTACCTACGACGTCAACTGGTGAGGGGACGTCGTACGCTGCAGATGATTGTGGGTTAGAAGATGACTGCGATGTGGATCCACCTCAAGAGCCCGGGTCGGATGGTGCAGAAGTGGGATTATTTTTGAACTGGAGCTGATTCCAACAGAGGGTGAAGATGCTGAAAGGAGTTCAGATGATGAAGAAAATCCACGATTCAGAGCATACTCACCTCCAGCCACATGCATAATGTCGATCTATCAGCGGATGATGCGTTAGAGTTTCCAGAACTACCACACCGGTTGCGCGATCGTACAAGTTCGGGGGTAGATTTCGATGAACTTGTTGTTGGTAATTAGTTTACCAACAAGGATAGTTTTATTGGTGCTTTGAAACAGCATAGCATAAAAAACGGCGTTAATTACCATGTCATTAAATCAAAATCTTATAAGTTTGAGGCGAAGTGTGTGGTGCAAGACGGCACATGTTCATGGAAAATCGTCGCCTCGTTAAGAAAAGGACAAGGTTGTGGAAGATAAAAAGTACAAAGGTCCACATACATGTGCTACAGGTATATGATTGAATGTATTTGAATAATAATTTTATTTTTTAATGTTGCATTATTTAATGTACTCCCTCTGTAGGTGTTTCACAAGATCATCCCAAAATGGATTCAGCTATGTTAGCTAGCTTGATACTGCCCACGATAAAACCAGATCCTAGGACTTCAGTGCCGGTGATAATGCCAATATCCGTAGCCAAATGGGGTACACGCCCTCTTACCGCAAGGCTAGGATAGCTAAGCAGAAGGCGTTGGAGAAGATGCATAGTGGGTGAGATGCCTCATATAATGAAATATGGCAGTGGTGTCAGGTGCTAGAGAGATACGTCTAAGGTGCCATCACAAACTTGAAACAGAACATGCGTACTACAACGGCCGATTGCTACGTGGATGCCAAGTGTTCAAACGCCTATTTTGGACCTTTAAGCAATGCCGAGACGCATTTCCATACTGCAAGTCGTTGGTACAAATTGACGGTACCTTCATGTTCAGTAGGTATACTCATCGGCTATTGGTTGCAGTGGTACAGGACGGCGGTGGGAGAATTCTTCCAATTGCATTTGCAAAAACACCAGGGGAGTCGTCTGATGACTGGGATTTCTTTCTCTCTAGGTTAAGGAGGCATGTGTGCCCCCAACCTGATATCTATGTTATTTCAGATCGGGGCGCCGATATACTAGCTGTATTTGATCGAGAGGGAAGCTTGTGGCAGCGCACACACCATAGATATTGCCTAAGACGTGTTGCTTAGAACTACTACAGGCAATATCCATCTAAGAGCGAACGACGACAAGTGACCAATATGGGTATTTAGTCTATAATTGAATTATTTCGTTTGTCAATTTTAATTAGTTTTATTGGTAGAAGTGGTATAAAATATTCGCTATGATCTTATATTGGCAGGGTATGAAATAAATAAAGATCGTTCTGCCGAGATGTTGGCAATTTTACGATCCCAAACGAAGAAGGGGCGGACTACCTTTGTAACATACGTTTCGAACTGTGGGTACAAGCATACGACGGAGGCCTACGATATGGCCATATGACATCGAACCTGGTAGAATGCATAAATTCTGTTCTTAAAGGAATGCGCCATCTACCAATAACATCGGTTGTGTGAGAGTCATATTTTCGTTTGGCGGCGCTATTTCCAAAGCGAGCAGCAACTTATGCAGGCCAGATGCAGGGTGGCCATGTATGGTGCAAGAAATTAAGAAGGCGAAGGCGAGGGCAAACATCATGCACACAGTGTGTCACGATCGAGACAATTTATGGTTTCGCGTGACGGAGTTTGACAGACCGCACCAAGGTGTTGTTGGCGGTTAATATCGTGTACACTTGCAAAACAGGACTTGTGACTGTGGGAAGTTTGATGCACTTCGTTATCCATGCGCTCATGTTATTGCAGCTTGTCAGAAACTCCGTCTGGATCCGATGAGTTATGTGGATGAAGTGTAAAAATTAGAAAACATGTACAACGTATGGAGACACGTTTTCCCACCGGTCCCAGATGAACGTAAGTGGCCGCCCGTATCTCTTGCTCCTTTTAAGCTGTTACCGGATAGAGAATTGCGTCGCAAACCAAAGGGTCGACCTTGCTCCACTAGAATACGGAACAATATGGATATCCGAGAAACAGCCAGTCAACAGAAGTTGTGCGAATGGTGTAGGAACCCAGGCCATACAAGTAGATCATGCCCTAATCGCAATAGTTGAATGTAATTTTAGAAAAAAATTATTTTATTCAATTATTAATTGATAATTGTATTAATTGTTAGTAAAATTATTAAATTAGTTTAATTTCTTAATTGTTAGTACCAGTCAAAACATTTTACCAAATCTAACATTATGTAAAATTATGTAAAATTATTAAGTCTCAAAATTTTGTTAATGGTTAGTAAAATTATCAAATTATGTAAAATTATGTAAAATTATTAAGCCAAAAAAATTTAATTAAATTAGGTAAAATTATCAAATTATGTAAAATTATTATGTCCAAAAATTGTGTTAATGGTTAGAATTTTTATCAAATTATGTAAAATTATGTAAAATTATTAAGCCAAAAAAATTAATAAAATTAGGTAAAATTATCAAATTACGTAAAATTATTAAGTCCAAAAATTGTGTTAATGGTTAGTAAAATTATCAAATTATGTAAAATTATTAAGTCCAAGAATTGTGTTAATGATTAGTAAAATTATCAATTATGTAAAATTAGGTTAGGGTTAGGGTTTTAATTAAGTTAGGGTTTTTAATTAAGTTAGGTTAGGGTTAGGGTTAGGGTTTTTAATTAAATTAGGTTAGGGTTAGGGTTTTTAATTAAGTTAGGTTAGGGTTAGGATTTTTAATTAAATTAGGTTAGGGTTAGGGTTAGGTTTTTTATCAAATTATGTAAAATTAAGTAAAATTATTAAGCCAAAAAAATTTAATTAAATTAGGTAAAATTATCAAATTAGGTAAAATTATTAAGTCCAAAAATTGTGTTAATGGTTAGTAAAATTATCAAATTATGTAAAATTATTAAGTCCGAGAATTGTGTTAATGGTTAGTAAAATTATCAAATTATGTAAAATTAGGTTAGGGTTAGGGTTTTTAATTAAGTTAGAGTTTTTAATTAAGTTAGGGTTTTTAATTAAATTAGGTTAGGGTTAGGGTTTTTAATTAAGTTAGGGTTTTTAAATAAATTAGGGTTTTTATTACATCAAATTGAACTTCTATTTTATTATATTAAATAAACTTCTATTTTATTACATCAGATAATAAATTTAAATACGGCAATCAATGTCTATGCCCGGGGGATTCGGTTCCACATGGCGGCTGTCGACGGTTACGCGCTGGATTCCTCCTTCCTCTAGCTTCCGATGACGGTTGTTCTTCCTCCGGTGGTGATTGTGGTTCTTCCGGTTCGACATCTGGTTGTCGGACTTGGGACGATGGTCCACCTTCAAAGAATAGTGTATGTAGAGGTGTTTGCATCATGAAGGGCGACGGTGTTTGAAAGCCATACGTTGGTGGCGAGTGGTAAAAAGGAGAGCTCCCCAACGGCCCCCCTTACGATCCCTTCTGCGCCGCTGGCCTAGATATCGGCTGTCCGCTCAGCATAACAGGAAATGGAGCTAAACCGGGCACTTGGCTCCAACCTGCCATAGGATTCAGAAAAGGATACATGTAAGGGTTAGGGTACATATAAGGGCTAGGAAACACACTTGGCATCATAGGGAAAGGCGGTTGCGTGGGTATCATCTGTTGAATTGCTGCGTCAGGTGACTGCGTCGGTGCTCTCGTTGGGGATGGTGATTGCATGGCCGCTGATGATGAGCCAGTTGACTGTCTGGGCCTCGTTGAGGGGCTGCCTTCGTAGTATTCTCGTCTTGGATTTAGAGGACCGCGCCTTTCCCTTCTGACACGTATTTTCCGCTGCCTCTCCTCTGGCGTAAGTAAATACGGCTTGCCATGGATCCTAAACCATGACATGTATTCTGGAAGGCACGCTAACTCCAGAACGATGATTTGTTCCCGAGTAGGTAGATATTCATGCCGATTTTCCCACATTTCCGTGTACTCGGACCAGTATCTAGGCCAATCCGTACCTAATAGCTGAAGGTCAATTTTGTGGTGATCGTCAAACACCTCAAGGTCCACAGGAATTGGTTGTCTACATCCAAACTGTCGTAGCACTCTGTTTGTCTGGTGGGGCTCTACGGTTGCATAGTTGATCAACACCACTTTCACGTGCCAAGCCTTTGGATTTTGTAAAAACTCTTCCGGGATTACTACCCGAATTGCCGGATCCTCGTATGGTGTCCATTGAAACTATATGAACATGATAGAAATATTAGTTATATACATAATACTAAATACTAAATACTAAATATCAATCGACTAGCGAATGTATGGAAATATCTATTTGCAATAATACTTACTTCTGCTTCCGACCGTTGCTCCAATAGAAGCCGTATATCTTCAAGTTCAGACGGTAATCCACGATAACTTGCCGGATGGTTCCACCTAATTAAATAAATTTTTAGCATACTTTTATTCTTACAAAATCTACATAATAATTCCAAAATGTAATATAAAATTTACCTCATTACGAGTGGGAATGTATACGGGTGGTTCACTCGAGGACGTAGAAATGGAAAGCGAAACCGTGCCCATGATTGCAGTAGTGACAGGCAACCTCTGATGTTTGCTCTCCTCGGTCGCATCGCCCCGCACATGTCCCGATATAATGTTGCCAAGACAGCAGACCCCCAACTAAATTCATCGGCTCCTCTAAAATCAACGAGTTTTAGCAGCCACCTTAGATGTACACGGCTTCGTGACGTGTCGGGCATCAGATAACCTCCAATTATTTAAAGAATGTATGATTGAACATATCGAATTCTTTCAATTTCGGTTGAATTTACATTCGGATCGGGGAAGCTGGCACGTAACCAGCCCATCTCGACCTTACCTCCATCCATTTTATCCGGAATATCGCCCAAAAGCTTGTAGCACACCGCCTCCCAATTGCTAGAATGGGCAGACCCGGTGACTGGGTGCCCGTCCACCGGCAATCCCAATTGCTGATGGACATCTTCTAGAGTGATAGTGCACTCTCCACATGGAAGATGGAATGTGTGCGTCTCGGGTCTCCACCTCTCGATCAACGCACTGATCAATTTCAGGTCCAACTTGCATCATCGGCCTACCGTCGCCACGTGCCAGAAACCCGCTTCCCACAGGTAGTTCTCTACTAACGGTGATGGAGGAGCATGCATATTCCAGATATTGCATTCCAATACCCGATCTTCAGACTTTTATAACAAATAATAAATTAATAATTATCTAAAAATACATAAATAAAAAAATCTTAAATAATATTTAAAATTCAACTTAATACTTACCATTTTCATTTGCTCCACCGATATGTGATTCCTATCAAGACGAATTAATGATCCGGCCATTGATGAAAATATAAAAAAATTTAAAATTATTTTAAAAAACTATAAAAATTTAAAATTATTTTAAAAAATGAAATTGAGGGGAAATTGAAATTAAATATGGATTTGAGAGAATTTTGGAAGGGAATTGAGAGGAAATTGAAATTAAATATGGGTTTGAGAGAATTTTGGAAGGAAATTGAAGGATTAGAGAGGAAAAATTAGATAGGATTTGTTTGTGAAAAAAAATAAAGAGGTGGGGGTATTTATAGTTTTTTTTTACCGTTGGGGGGGCAACGGTCAAAATTTTGACCGTTGGGGTACTGTTGACGCGCGGCCTACATCGCGTCCACGTCAGCAGGTCGCGCTGACGTGGACGCGATGTCCTGACACGTACCCTGACATCGCGCTGACGTGGACACGATTTCCCAGAAAATGGCCTATTCCGGTAAATAATCAAAAAATCGGTCCATTTCGGTAAATTTTGAAAAAAATCGGCTTTTTTGATAATTTGCCCTCTATTTTGATTATTATGTAAAAATTTGTATTATTTTGACTTTTTATTTTTTATATTATTGAGATAAAAAAAGGTTTGATCGATCTAATCAATTGTATATAACAAAAAGAATAGAGTATTTCAATTAATTCAAAATATTATATTTTCTAAATAGTTTTATTTTTATTGATCTAATTTGATTTAATTTAATTATTATTTAACTGAAGAAATCATAAAACAACGATTTAGGAATTTTTTGGATGGATATTTATTTTTAATACGGTGCATTTAGTTTTCCTTTGTTCTAAATTATAATATCGTTATAATATTTAATTTCACCACTATATTTATTTTTATACTAACTATAAATAAATACATTGTACATCCAAAAACAACCTTAATTAATTTGATTTCCCATGGAATTCTCATGAAATTAGAGGAACGGATGGGCAAACAATTTGAAGCTTTTGGTTGGGCAAAACACCCCGTACAAACACATATACATACTCGGACAGTCATTAAACTTTAGAATGAAACGACATTTGAATCAGTCATTGACCACTGCAATTTGCTCAGTATATGATTGTAAACGCCTGTATGCGACAAAGATATGAAATAATAAACAGGAACTAAGAACAAGAGAATGGGGGACAAACATTTAATGGTTTTTCCCTCTTTCTTATGAATATTGAATAAATAACCCCCCCCCTTCCATGAAAGCTACCACACAAAGCTTTATAACTGTCGGTTCATTATTTGTCTGTAATGTGTGTACACTGTTCTTACATAATAATTAACTCTGAAGATCAACAGACAGTATTAACAAATTCGCATTTATTTTTACATTTAAGAACTTTCACTTTTCTGTGGAGACTAGTTCTTCTTAGGGGTCATTGTTCTTTCCATTAGTTTAATTCATACTTCTCATAATCTTCTATCCACATATATCAGTGTTGTCTCTTCATTTTTTCCCCCTGCACTGCCATTACTTTCATTCCGCAATATTATTTGGGTATTTTTTGGAAATAATTACTTTCTAATCCATGCTTATATCATTAGTGCATAAAACAAAAAAAATATAAACAACTTCTAAGTAAATAATAAAAAAATTATTTAAACATAATTAAATATTAAATATAATTATTATATAAAAATATTAATAACTCTTAAATTGATGATGTTGAGTTTAGACGTTTTAGAGTTTTAGGTCTTAGATTTAAGATTTAAGATTTAAGATTTAGGATTTTAACATTTATTTATAATTATATTTCAAAAAGAATTATTAATATTTATTTATAAATCATTAACTATTTTATGTTTTATTTAATAACAATGTGCCGTATTGTATTAGACACATGGTCAATAGAAAATTTTAACTCCACAAATAGAATTGAAATATTGTAATGCCTCATTTTTTATATTTCTAAAAATATATAATTTTTTATTTTCTTATTATTACTTGGAAAGGTATGTGTGACAACCCAAATTAGACCCTGGTCGGAATGTGGTTTCGAGACCACATTACCGAGTCAAAAATTTATTTTCGTGTTTTAATTGCATAAATTGTTGTGTGACAGTGAATATATGAGAAATTAAATGCTTAATATTAGCATTAGGATTGTGAATTAATTCAAAAAGGACCTAGTTGACGAAGTTAGAAAAGATGATAGATGAATTATAAGGATTAATTAATAATAGGGTGAGGAAGCATGGCTTTGCATGTCAAATTGCCCATAAAATTCATGGTGGCCGGCCAAGGAGTGATGATGCTCCACTCATTCTAATTTAATATGTTTTCTTTTGGTGAACAAATGATGGGGATAATAATAGGAAAGGGAACAAAAAAAATGGGTGTCATACTTGCCATCTCCTAGCCGAAAAACCAAGAAAAAGAAGGGAAAAAAAAACTTGGAAAGAATTCGGCCATTGCTTGTGCCTAGGAGGAGTGTTTGATGTTGTGGCATGAAAATGAGGGAGTTTGAATGCTTAATAAGGAGGGAAGAAGGAGTGTTCATGTTTTCTTTCTTTTGCAATTGTTCTAACTAGAGGAAGAAGAGGAAGCAAGATTGGCCAAGGTGGTCCTTTAAGTGGATTAAGGTATGTTAATGCTCTATCATTGAAAATCTTTGTATATTTGGAGTGGCCATCAAGTATAGAAGCTAGCTCATGGCAAATGTTTTTTTTGTAAAGTTAAGAAGATGACATTCGGCCATGGATGGTTGTATTTCTTTGATGTCGTTTTTGATGCTTTAGGGTATTGAGGGTTGATTATAGATGAGGTGAGTTTCTTGATTTAAAATTTGATGGATGTTAAGCTAGTTAGGCAACCAAAGGTTCAATATTTTTGTTATGTGGTTATATGTGCATTTCGGCCATGGTCTTTGTTTGAATTTGAGATTTGTAATGTGATTTTCCTAAATTGTCTATGAATTTTTGGTTGTTGATTCCATGGTAATGGTATATTGAATCCATGACTTGAATCCATGAAATTTAGTAAGGTTGCATTCGGCAACTTGCTTGGAATTAAAAATTGATGTCTAAGCTTAGGTGATTTCGATGATGATATATATATATTCATAAGTATATTTAGTTGATTCGGCTTTGGTAGTTGCATGAGGTTATTAGCCGAATATACTAACATACATATACATGTGAAATTGGATTGTAAATATTTAGCAAGGTGGTTAAACTAGTTAAATTATTGATTTAGCTCAAGGAGTTAAAGGAGGTGAATCGAGCAAAGGCAAAGAAAAGGTTATCGAGTAGCCGAGTTGGAACCGTCTTACCCAACACGAGGTAAGTCATTAAGCATGTAGTTGGTGTTATTTCAAATGGTCATAATGTTTATGTATTGATGCTGAATGGAATGAATAAATATACATATATATATGCATGTACGTATATGATGATGAAATTGTTGAATGAAAAGAAAAGAGGTAAGATGTACTGAGTTGTTGATCTCGGCACTAAACGTGCGGGATAACCATTTATGACCATGAGATTGGCGCTAAGTGCGCGGGATTAAATTGTATAGCACTAAGTGTGCGATATGACTATGTTGCACTAAGTGTGCGAAATGAATATGATGCACTAAGTGTGCGAATTGACCATGCGGCACTAATGTGCGAGTTTGACTATGTAGCACTAAGTGTGCGATTTGATTACGTAGCACTAAGTGTGCGAGTTGATTATATAGCACTGAGTGTGCGGGCTCAATATACATTCGTGAATCATTATGGACACTATGTGTGCGACACTATTGAGTCGATCGCGGACAGCGGATCGGGTAAGTGTCTTGAGTACATGGCTAATAGGTGCTATGCTTATACTTGGTGTTGAGCTCGGTAAGTTGAACCTATGTGACAAATATACTTGAAGTCACGTACATAAAATTTATCGTAGAATGGGTGAAAGGCCGTTTAGTTGTATGTTTGTAACGAAAATAAAATGATTTATGAAAATGCCTCGAATATCCTATTGATGAGTATGTGGATTGTGAATGCATAAATTGGTATGAAATTGAATCGATAGGTTGGAGGAACTATGGTATGGTTCGGTATGGATGGAGTAAATTGTCTCGTTCCATTTTGTTTCCTCTTGTGATAATGTTATTGATGGATGGTAGTGCATTGCTTTTGACTTACTGAGTTATAAACTCACTCGGTGTTTCCTTGTCACCCATTATAGGTTGCTTGGACTCATCTATTTTTGCGGGGTCAGGCCGTCATCGAAGTCATCACACCGGATAGCAAGTTTTGGTATTTCTTCTTAGTTGGCTTAGAAGAACATTTTGGCATGTATAAGCTATTACGTTGTGTTTGAATTTTGGCATGTAAACTTTAAGCCATGCGAAAATGGCACGAATGTTCGATTGAGTTGGATCAAGGGTAGGCATGAGATGGACCTAGTTACTTTCGTAACAGATGCTGGCAGCAGCAGTGTCATGAGATTGAAAAATCACTAAAAATAGTAGGAGTGGAATTAATTGATGAATAAATTATGTAATCGAAGCTCGATGAGTCTGCTTTCATGAGGAAGTAACGAAAAGATCATATGAGCAGTATATTAAGAGATAATCAGATTATAGTGGGACAGGGCCAGAACGGTTTCTGGATTCCCTGCTCCGACTTTGGAAATTCATTACAAATTAACCAGAGATAATTAGGGGTCGTACCATATATGTACAGATTCCTCTCTGAGTCTAGTTTTCATAGAAACAAACGGCATCAGTATTGAAGCCCCGTGTAGGGAGATATCCAAGTCGTAATGGGCAAAGGTCAGTGTAGTCGATCCCTGCAACATGGGAGACTTTGACTAATAAACTGTACTAATTGGCCCGACCAAAAATTCTAGAAAAAAATACATAGATGGGCACATGAGTCTAGTTTCTGGGAAAAATTACGAAACTGATTTTTGAGTTACGAAACTCAAGATATGATTTTTAAAACGACTAGTACACAGATTGGGCAGTGTCTGGAAAATAAATTTTGTAAGGGGTTAAAGTCAGTTAACACCTCGTGTTCGACTCCGGTGTCGGTTTCGGGTTCGGGGTGTTACATTTAATTGGTATCAGAGCTATGGTTTAGTCGGTTCTAGGACTACCATAGCACGTATGAGTCTAGCTATACATGCCTTAATGTTAATGTTTAAAAGGGTGATGACTTCTGACGGTTGAAATGTTTTGTTTTGATTAGTAAATGGATCCCGGTGAAGAAAGAACCCTAGCGGATGACGTTGAGAGCGTAGCGGCTGCTCCTGCACAAGGGACGCCGCCTGTTGAACCTCAGTCATCTGCGAATAATCAAGGTGAGGGGGCTAAACAAGCCTTCTTTACCATGATGAATGAGTGGGTCGCGCAATATGCCCGAACCAACCCGGCTGTCCAACAATTCCCAAATTTGAATAATCCACCCCAAGAGCCTGTAATGCCATCAGTCGCTGATCCTGTGAGGCTGAGTAAGCCACCTGTAGACTTGATTAGGAAGCGTGGGGCCGAGGAGTTCAAGGCCATAGTAACTGATGATGCCGAAAGGGCCGAGTTCTGGCTTGATAACACCATTCGGGTGTTCGATGAATTGTCATGCACACCCGATGAATGTCTAAAATGTGCTGTATCTTTGTTGCGAGACTCAGCCTACTATTGGTGGAGGACCTTGATTTCCATAGTCCCGAACGAGCGAGTAACTTGGGACTTCTTTCAAACGGAATTCCGGAAGAAATTTATTAGCCAACGGTTCATTGATCAGAAGCGTAAGGAGTTCTTGGAACTCAAGCAAGGCCGTATGACTGTATCTGAATACGAACATGAATTCGTAAGACTCAGTAGGTATGCCCGGGAGTGTGTAGCTGATGAGGTTGCTATGTGCAAAAGATTCGAGGAAGGATTGAATGAAGATTTAAAGCTACTAATGGGTATTTTGGAAATAAAGGAATTCGTAACACTAGTCGAACGAGCCTGCAAGGCGGAAGAACTTGGAAAGGAGAAGAGGAAGGCTGAATTTGAAGCTAGAGATTATCGTAAAAGATCGACGGGTAAAGCTCCGTTCTCAGCTGTAAAGAAGTTCAGGGAGGACATTAATAAGTCGAGGGCGACTGCGGGAATTTCCATCAGGGCAAGACCATCGATGGGCTCCCGAGCTACTTCGGTAGCTAGTGTGGGCAATAATCGTCACGAGAAACCTGAATGTCCCCAATGTGGAAGACGACACCTAGGTGAATGTTGGGGCAAGTCTACTAGCAGGGCCTGTTACGGATGCGGTTCGAAGGACCACTTCATTAGAGATTGCACGGAGCTGGATGAGAAGAATAAGATTCAAGGTGCAAGACCTAGTGGAGTGACATCTAGAGGTAGACCACCGAGAATTTTAGGAGGCAGGGGTGGTAGTCAGAGGGGGGCCTCTGATACGGCCGATCGAGCCGAGAACCGTACTCCTGCTAGAGCTTATGCCATTCGCGCACGAGAGGAGGCATCCTCCCCCGACGTCATCACTGGTACCTTCACTCTCTTTGATACTAATGTGATTGCATTAATTGACCCTGGTTCTACTCATTCATATGTATGCGAAACCTTAGCAACCAGTAAGACTCTACCTGTTGAGTCTACTGAGCTCGTAATTCGAGTATCAAACCCTTTGGGTCAATGCGTACTTGTTGATAAAGTGTGTAAGAGATGCCCTCTAATAATCCGAGAATCCTGTTTTCCGGCCGATTTGATGCTTTTGCCGTTCGACGAGTTTGATGTTATTCTTGGTTTGGATTGGTTAACCGCGCATGATGCGGTTGTGAATTGCAAAAGCAAGACTATCGATTTGAGGTGCGCAAATAACGAAATAATCCGAGTTGAGTCTGCGGACTTAAGGGGGTTGCCAGCTGTAATATCAGCAATGTTGGCCCAGAAATATGTAAGGAAAGGGTGCGAAGCATACCTCGCGTATGTACTTGATGACAAGGAGTTAGAAAAGAAACCCGAATCGGTGCCGGTGGTTTGTGAATACCCGGATGTTTTTCCTGAAGAGTTACCGGGTTTGCCACCTGTTCGGGAGGTAGAGTTTGGTATTGAGCTTGTACCTGGAACTACGCCAATTTCGATCGCTCCGTATCGTATGGCACTAACCGAGTTAAAAGAGTTGAAAGCTCAGTTGCAAGAATTGACGGATAGAGGTTTCGCTCGACCGAGTTTCTCACCTTGGGGTGCACCAGTATTGTTCGTGAAAAAGAAGGACGGAACCATGAGGTTGTGCATTGACTATCGTCAACTGAATAAAGTGACGATAAAGAATAAGTATCCGTTACCGCGTATTGATGATCTGTTCGATCAATTAAAGGGAGCATCGGTGTTTTCAAAGATAGATTTGAGATCGGGTTATTATCAGTTGCGGATTCGAGATTCGGACGTACCCAAAACTGCTTTCAGAACGAGGTACGGTCACTACGAGTTCTTAGTGATGCCGTTTGGGCTCACTAATGCCCCTGCGGTGTTTATGGATTTGATGAATCGGATCTTCAGGCCGTATTTGGATCGGTTCGTAGTTGTGTTTATTGATGACATCTTGGTCTATTCAAGAGATGAGACCGAACATGCTGAGCATCTGAGGCTAGTGTTGCAAATTTTGCGGGATAAGCAGTTATATGCTAAGTTCAGTAAGTGTGAGTTCTGGTTAAGAGAGGTTAGCTTCTTGGGTCATGTGGTATCCGCATCGGGTATTCGGGTTGACCCGAGCAAAATTTCAGCCATACTTAACTGGAAGCCTCCGAGAAATGTTACCGAAGTCCGGAGCTTTCTAGGGCTCGCCGGTTATTACCGACGATTTGTCAAAGGTTTCTCGATGATAGCCACACCAATGACGAAGTTGCTTCAAAAGGATGTTAAGTTCGAATGGACGGAGAAATGTCAGAAAAGCTTCGATCAACTGAAAACTCATTTGACTGAAGCTCCAATTTTGGTGCAACCCGAATCGGGTAAAGAGTTTGTCGTTTATAGTGACGCATCCCTACTTGGGTTGGGTTGCGTATTGATGCAAGAAGGTCGAGTTGTGGCCTATGCGTCGAGACAATTGAAGCCACACGAGAGAAATTATCCGACCCATGATCTCGAACTAGCCGCCATTGTGTTTGCATTGAAAATATGGCGACATTATTTGTTTGGTGAGAAGTGCCATGTGTTTTCGGATCACAAAAGTCTCAAATATTTGATGACTCAACGAGACTTGAATCTGCGACAAAGACGTTGGCTTGAGTTGTTGAAAGATTACGAGCTTGTCATTGATTACCACCCGGGAAAGGCTAATGTGGTTGCGGACGCCTTAAGCCGGAAATCACTGTTTGCTTTGCGAGCGATGAATGTACACTTGTCTGTTCTACCTGACAATGTGTTAGTAGCTGAATTAAAAGCCAAACCATTATTGACTCATCAAATTCGTGAAGCTCAGAAAGTCGATGATGAATTGGTTGCAAAACGAGCTGAGTGTGTTCCGAACAAGGAATCGGAGTTTCAGATTGATGATGATGGTTGTTTGAGGTTTAGAAGTCGTTTGTGCGTTCCAAGGAATTCGGAACTCATTCCGATGATCCTGAACGAAGCCCATTGTAGCCGAATGTCAATTCACCCGGGGAGCACGAAAATGTACAACGACTTGAAACGTCGGTTTTGGTGGCATGGTATGAAGCGAGACATCTCCGACTTTGTTTCGAGATGTTTAATATGTCAACAAGTGAAAGCGGAACATCAAGTGCCTTCAGGGTTACTTCAGCCGATCATGATACCCGAGTGGAAATGGGACCGAGTCACAATGGACTTTGTGTCCGGACTGCCATTGTCCGCAAGTAAGAAGGATGCGATTTGGGTTGTTGTTGATAGGCTGACTAAGTCGGCTCACTTTATCCCCGTGCGTACGGATTTTTCATTGGATAAACTAGCCGAATTGTATGTTTCTCAGATTGTGAGATTACATGGAGTACCTATTTCTATCGTGTCGGATAGAGATCCGAGATTCACCTCGCGATTTTGGAAGAAATTGCAAGAAGCTTTGGGTACCAAGCTGCATTTTAGCACCGCTTTTCATCCCCAAACCGATGGTCAATCCGAGCGGATAATTCAGATACTCGAGGATATGCTGAGATGCTGCATCCTTGAGTTTAGTGGTTCATGGGAACGGTATGTACCTTTGATCGAATTCGCTTACAACAATAGTTTCCAATCAAGTATTAAGATGGCACCTTACGAGGCTTTGTACGGTCGTAAATGCCGTACACCATTGTTTTGGACTGAGCTCGGTGAAAGTAAAATTTTCGGAGTTGATTTGATTAAAGATGCCGAACAGAAAGTAAAGGTAATCCGTGAAAGTCTGAAGGTAGCCACAGATCGTCAGAAATCGTATGCGGATTTGAAAAGAAAAGACATTGAATATCAGGTTGGAGACAAAGTATTTCTCAAAGTTTCACCCTGGAAGAAGGTGCTTAGATTTGGTCGTAAGGGCAAATTGAGTCCGAGGTTCATCGGTCCGTACGAAGTATCCGAACGAGTTGGACCCGTTGCATACCGATTAATTTTGCCCCCTGAACTCGAAAAGATTCACAACGTTTTTCATGTCTCGATGCTTCGACGATATAGGTCCGATCCATCGCACGTAATTCCTCCATCGGAGATCGAGATTCAATCTAATTTAAGTTACGAAGAAGAACCAGTTCGTATTTTAGCACATGAAGTAAAAGAACTACGAAACAGGAAAATCTCATTAGTGAAAGTACTGTGGCATAAACACGGAATTGAAGAAGCCACTTGGGAACTTGAGGACTCTATGAAGGATCGATATCCAAATTTATTTACCGGTAAGATTTTCGGGGACGAAAATTTCTTATGTGGGGGAGAGTTGTGACAACCCAAATTAGACCCTGGTCGGAATGTGGTTTCGAGACCACATTACCGAGCCAAAAATTTATTTTCGTGTTTTAATTGCATAAATTGTTGTGTGACAGTGAATATATGAGAAATTAAATGCTTAATATTAGCATTAGGATTGTGAATTAATTCAAAAAGGACCTAGTTGACGAAGTTAGAAAAGATGATAGATGAATTATAAGGATTAATTAATAATAGGGTGAGGAAGCATGGCTTTGCATGTCAAATTGCCCATAAAATTCATGGTGGCCGGCCAAGGAGTGATGATGCTCCACTCATTCTAATTTAATATGTTTTCTTTTGGTGAACAAATGATGGGGATAATAATAGGAAAGGGAACAAAAAAAAATGGGTGTCATACTTGCCATCTCCTAGCCGAAAAACCAAGAAAAAGAAGGGAAAAAAAAACTTGGAAAGAATTCGGCCATTGCTTGTGCCTAGGAGGAGTGTTTGATGTTGTGGCATGAAAATGAGGGAGTTTGAATGCTTAATAAGGAGGGAAGAAGGAGTGTTCATGTTTTCTTTCTTTTGCAATTGTTCTAACTAGAGGAAGAAGAGGAAGCAAGATTCGGCCAAGGTGGTCCTTTAAGTGGATTAAGGTATGTTAATGCTCTATCATTGAAAATCTTTGTATATTTGGAGTGGCCATCAAGTATAGAAGCTAGCTCATGGCAAATGTTCTCTTTTTGTAAAGTTAAGAAGATGACATTCGGCCATGGATGGTTGTATTTCTTTGATGTCGTTTTTGATGCTTTAGGGTATTGAGGGTTGATTATAGATGAGGTGAGTTTCTTGATTTAAAATTTGATGGATGTTAAGCTAGTTAGGCAACCAAAGGTTCAATATTTTTGTTATGTGGTTATATGTGCATTTCGGCCATGGTCTTTGTTTGAATTTGAGATTTGTAATGTGATTTTCCTAAATTGTCTATGAATTTTTGGTTGTTGATTCCATGGTAATGGTATATTGAATCCATGACTTGAATCCATGAAAATTTAGTAAGGTTGCATTCGGCAACTTGCTTGGAATTAAAAATTGATGTCTAAGCTTAGGTGATTTCGATGATGATATATATATATTCATAAGTATATTTAGTTGATTCGGCTTTGGTAGTTGCATGAGGTTATTAGCCGAATATACTAACATACATATACATGTGAAATCGGATTGTAAATATTTAGCAAGGTGGTTAAACTAGTTAAATTATTGATTTAGCTCAAGGAGTTAAAGGAGGTGAATCGAGCAAAGGCAAAGAAAAGGTTATCGAGTAGCCGAGTTGGAACCGTCTTACCCAACACGAGGTAAGTCATTAAGCATGTAGTTGGTGTTATTTCAAATGGTCATAATGTTTATGTATTGATGCTGAATGGAATGAATAAATATACATATATATATATGCATGTACGTATATGATGATGAAATTGTTGAATGAAAAGAAAAGAGGTAAGATGTACTGAGTTGTTGATCTCGGCACTAAACGTGCGGGATAACCATTTATGACCATGAGATTGGCGCTAAGTGCGCGGGATTAAATTGTATAGCACTAAGTGTGCGATATGACTATGTTGCACTAAGTGTGCGAAATGAATATGATGCACTAAGTGTGCGAATTGACCATGCGGCACTAAGTGTGCGAGTTTGACTATGTAGCACTAAGTGTGCGATTTGATTACGTAGCACTAAGTGTGCGAGATGATTATATAGCACTGAGTGTGCGGGCTCAATATACATTCGTGAATCATTATGGACACTATGTGTGCGACACTATTGAGTCGATCGCGGACAGCGGATCGGGTAAGTGTCTTGAGTACATGGCTAATAGGTGCTATGCTTATACTTGGTGTTGAGCTCGGTAAGTTGAACCTATGTGACAAATATACTTGAAGTCACGTACATAAAATTTATCGTAGAATGGGTGAAAGGCCGTTTAGTTGTATGTTTGTAACGAAAATAAAATGATTTATGAAAATGCTCGAATATCCTATTGATGAGTATGTGGATTGTGAATGCATAATTGGTATGAAATTGAATCGATAGGTTGGAGGAACTATGGTATGGTTCGGTATGGATGGAGTAAATTGTCTCGTTCCATTTTGTTTCCTCTTGTGATAATGTTATTGATGGATGGTAGTGCATTGCTTTTGACTTACTGAGTTATAAACTCACTCGGTGTTTCCTTGTCACCCATTATAGGTTGCTTGGACTCATCTATTTTTGCGGGGTCAGGCCGTCATCGAAGTCATCACACCGGATAGCAAGTTTTGGTATTTCTTCTTAGTTGGCTTAGAAGAACATTTTGGCATGTATAAGCTATTACGTTGTGTTTGAATTTTGGCATGTAAACTTTAAGCCATGCGAAAATGGCACGAATGTTCGATTGAGTTGGATCAAGGGTAGGCATGAGATGGACCTAGTTACTTTCGTAACAGATGCTGGCAGCAGCAGTGTCATGAGATTGAAAAATCACTAAAAATAGTAGGAGTGGAATTAATTGATGAATAAATTATGTAATCGAAGCTCGATGAGTCTGCTTTCATGAGGAAGTAACAAAAGATCATATGAGCAGTATATTAAGAGATAATCAGATTATAGTGGGACAGGGCCAGAACGGTTTCTGGATTCCCTGCTCCGACTTTGGAAATTCATTACAAATTAACCAGAGATAATTAGGGGTCGTACCATATATGTACAGATTCCTCTCTGAGTCTAGTTTTCATAGAAACAAACGGCATCAGTATTGAAGCCCCGTGTAGGGAGATATCCAAGTCGTAATGGGCAAAGGTCAGTGTAGTCGATCCCTGCAACATGGGAGACTTTGACTAATAAACTGTACTAATTGGCCCACCAAAAATTCTAGAAAAAAATACATAGATGGGCACATGAGTCTAGTTTCTGGGAAAAATTACGAAACTGATTTTGAGTTACGAAACTCAAGATATGATTTTTAAAACGACTAGTACACAGATTGGGCAGTGTCTGGAAAATAAATTTTGTAAGGGTTAAGTCAGTTAACACCTCGTGTTCGACTCCGGTGTCGGTTTCGGGTTCGGGGTGTTACA
>NW_024403251.1:0-18824 GCF_007990345.1 Gossypium hirsutum | reverse complement strand
ATTCTAAAAGGGCAAAATGGTCAAGTAGAAGAGAGAAAATTTAGAAGTAAATGATGAGTTGGAGATATTTTATATTAAAAAAAAAAAAAAAAAATAAGAAAATATTAAAAAGAAAAAAAAAAAGTTTATTAATATTTAATTTAATTTTAAAATGAAAAAAAAAAAAAAAATATTTATATTTTATTTAGGTTATTTTATTTAGTATTATAGAAAAGGAAGAGTGAAAAGAAATCATCCATTACCCATATTCCATGCAACTAAACAAAAAAAAGTGGAGAAAGAGAGAAGAACGAAAGTTTACTTCTTTACCAATTTGGTCCCTTCCACAAAAAAATTTACACATTTTCCACCTAGAAATCAAAGAGAATTTCCATAGCTTCCAAGAGAGAAGAATAACAAGGAGACCAATGGGGAGCCTAGAATATCAAGCTTAGATTTGGTAAGAAATAGAATGCTGAGGCGAGGAGAAGTAGAAAATCAAGGTTAAAGATTAAAATCAATAGCACAAGGTAAGAAATAGATTCAATATATTTTAAGGTTTGATATTATTGAAAAAGCATGGAAATAATATTATAGTAGAGTTTTCTTATATACAGTCTTATGTTCTTGATATATTAGTGAAGATAAATAAGTGAAATGATGGAATATTATAGAGAAAGGGAATAAGGGAGTTATACACCTAGTAATCAACATTTTGCACTAAAATAGTTTTGGACAGCAGCAGTAGGTAAATTTGAAAAATAACCATAAATTGTGGAAATAAATAGATATGAAAAATAGAAAATAAATATATTGAGTCTAGTTTCTCATAGAAGAATTTTGTAAGAATGGAATTTTAAATCATGAGATATAAAAATTTTGTAGACAAGTCAGAAGAATCGGTTCCCCCATTCTGACTGGAAAAATCATTAAAAATTGTAAAAAAATAATTATGGTTAAATTTATATTTCAATAGAAACAAATGGAACATAATTCAAATTCTGTACAAGAGATAATTAATTTTTAGTGAAAAGGGGTTGGAATTGTCAAACAGTGAAACAGGGAAAGATTTAATGAATAAACTGTAATTATTAGATAAACCAAAAATTCTGAAAATTTTATGGAAGAAATATGTGAGCCTAGTTTCAGAGAAAATTTTCAGATCTCAATTCAGAGTTCTGTAGCTTAAGATATAATTAATTTAGTGACTATGACTCAAGTGAACAGCTTGTTATGCGTAAACAAGTTAATAGTGGTATTATGTATTTATCAAGGATGTGGAATGGAGTGGAGGTGAAGGAAAAAATATATGTGAGTATTTAGCTAATATGAGTTTATTTTAAAATAGGTAATTTGCATGTTTAGGTTAGGGACTAAATTGAATAAAAGTAAAATTTTAAGGGTAATTTTGTAAAAATGTCAAAAAGTGACCAAATTGCATGAAATGATTTGTTTATTATTTAAATTAATAAATTGAGTGGAAATATTAATTTATATCAAGATTGGGTGGAAATTCGAGGAAAATAGAAAATTACCAAAATGTCCCTAAATTTTGGTATTTTTCCAATTTAGCCTGGTAAGTTTCGTGTAACTTGAATTATATTCTTAGATGATTGAAATATATATTGGGTTGAGAAATTGATTTGAATTGTGAACATGAGAAATTGTGAATTGAATGAAATGGAAATGAAACTTTGAATTATATGAGTAAATATCGGGTCTCGTAGGCCCTATTTGTTATGAATATAATATTTCGAGATATGTTGTAAAGAATTATAAGAGCACGATAAAAAATTTGAAAGTTTTAATTCGGATGAAATTTTGTAACTCAGTTTAATACATATGCAAATGTATGTCTTTTAGTAATGCCTCGTACCTATTCCGGCGTCGAATACGGGTAAGGGGTGTTAAAAATGTGACATCGCCAGATTCGGTCATAACGTTTAGATCGAGTTTGGGTTGTTATAATTTATGCCTAGTTGTTTATTCTAATATGTTTAGTAGTTAGGTTACATTTATACGAACTTACTAAGCATTTTTGCTTATGTTAATTGTTTTGTTTTCCTGTAGGTCATCAAAAAGCTCGATTGGGTTGGAAGCTCGTCGGAAATCTATCACACTATCAGTAGTCAATTGGTAGTTTTGATATGATGTTATGTTATAATGGCATGTATAGGTGACTTATAATGATGTTTAGTTGAATGTTTATTGATATTTTAGTTTGTATAAGTTATTTGGTTTGGTACTTTTGATGCCTTATTAGTATGTTTAATATGATTTAGTTTTGATGCATGTTTGAATGACTAAAATGATATGTGATGAATTGGTTTCAATATGGTCAAGATATGGTATGTGTTGAATAGTTTTGTTGTAGTAAAAAAAGGTAAGTTTGAAATGGTATTGATTTAATAGGTATGTATGAAATGGTAATGTTTCCATGTTTAGGTAAGATATGGTTAAATGCATTTGAGGTGCCTTGTTGCATATTGGTTGGATGGATTTATGGTTCATTGAATGGTTGTTTTATGCTTGAATTGGTATGTTTAGATGCTTTGGGTTAAGAGTGCAAATGGCTTGTAGGTACATGTTTGAAATGGGTGATGGAAATGGCTTGATTTTGGCCAATTTCTTGCCCACACAGCCTAAGGCACGAGCGTGTGTCTCAGCGTGTGTGACACACAGCCAAGCAACACGACCGTGTGTCCCCTGTAGTTTTTAAAGGTTTCAAGTCAGGCAGTTACACAGCCTAGCACATGGCCTAGCACACAAGCGTATGGCTTGGCCGTGTGACCCAAGTCAGAGAGTTACACAGGTAAGGACACGGGCTGAGACACGACTGTGTGTCCTTATTTGATTGTTACACGACCTAAGACACGAGCGTGGTCCCAGCCGTGTGAGTCACACGGCTTGGCCACACAGCCGTGTACCCCTGTAGTTTAAATTTTTCTAACTTTTTCCTCGATGTTTCAAATGTTTTCGATTTAGTCCTGAATTGTTTCTAAAGTGTTTCTAGGGCCTCGAAGGATCGAATAAGGGACGATATGCATGTATGTGATTGAGTTATGCTATGATTATATTCATACTGAAAATGTATGTTTTTACAATATGTTTTTATAGTAACGCTCTGTAACCCTATTTCAGCGATGGATACGGGTTAGGGGTGTTACAATTATAACCATGACTAAAACATCAAAATCTACTGATATTATCTCTGGATAGTGTGATAGGTAGCTTCCAAACCGATCGAGTTTTTGATAATCTATAAAACATAGGATAGAAACTACGTAAGCATATAATGCTTAATAAGTTTGTAAATCATGAACATAGCTTACCATATCAATGCAAAATCTTATAAAATGGACATGAATTAATCCAACACAAGCTTGCACTAGCCTAAGCATTATCAACAACAATAGTTAGTGTTTAAACACATAACTTAACAACTTCATCACATGGTAAGGTATAATACATGAACATAGCACCATTTAGTTCATATTTTCCATCATCATGAATATTCATACATTGATTTCTAACATTTGATACCCTCTATAAGTTCATAATATAGCTGATCGGAACACTTCCCATTCCTTCCCTTTACATGCCTGTTGAACCACATAGAATAATATCGGATACGTGGGAAGCTCTCACAAAATGTGCTAAACATATGGTCGAAACCATTTCCTTTCATTTTTCTTTTACATCGATGCTCACTCGAGCCATAAATGTGCCTGCTCACACAAGCTGACGGACAGAATGTAGCTACATGATGCCGCTTACACAAGTTGACGACTATTCACAACAAATGCCAGAACTCCGCCATCAGTAGGACATTCAGGACTAGCACCTGAAACATGGTAACCCTAATGACATGTCATTTGTATCCTATATATTCCTAAAGTTCAAACGGAGCTCGATAGTCACTATAACACCATTGGATTTTTTTTTGTAACATGATATGATAAATAGTATAATAGCATTTAATTCAAAAAACATTAAAATGCTATTTAAACATAAGAACTTACCTAGAATACAAAGACGACAAAAAGAATCAACTAGTCCAAGACTTTATCTTTCCCTCGATCTAGATCCGTATGAGGCTTAACTTGATCTAAATAAGGAAATTTAATTCATTTAATATTCATTCTACTCAATTCTATCCAAAATTCAGACTCTTGCAAAATTATGCTTTTGCCCCTATTATGTTATTTTCTTTACAATTTAGTCCTTAAGCTCATAAATGAAAATTCATACAATTTCATCCACATACCATGCTAGTCGATTTTCCTAGGGACTCATATCAACCCAAAAAAAAACATTAATTCACAATTTCATCATAACATTTTACCACTTTTACATAATAGTCCCTAAATGATAATTTTTTCACAATCACTTTACAAAAGTTGCTTATTTAACAATAAAGATTCATTTTCTTCCAACAAACATCAAAAATCACAAAAAAAAATTATGGTAAAACCCTAACCCTTTAACAGTTTTGCAAATTAGTCCACCGGCTAGCTACATTAAGCTACAACGATCTCGAAAACATAAAAATAATTAAAAGTGAAGTTAAAACACATACCATGCACACAAAAATGCCATGGTCGAACCTAGCATGCTCCCATGGTTCTTTCTTTTTGAATTTTAGGTGAAGATGAAGTGAAAAGATGATAGCTTTTGTCTTTTCTTTATTTTACACAAATAACCTTATATTTTAACATTAAAGTCACCTAATTCATATCCATAAATGTCCACTCATAATAAAAATGGTCTAATTACCACATAAATCCCTTAAAAATTTAATTTCATAGCTAATAGATACCTTTAACTATTAGAACTCTACTTTTGCACCTTTTACTAATTAGTCCTTTTTACTTAATTAAGCATGCAAACGATAAAATTTCTTAATGAAATTTTTATACGACACTACTAGCATACTATAGACATTAAAATAAAAATAAAATAAATAATTTTATGTAAGATTTGTTGTCCCAAAACCACTATTTTGATTTCACTGAAAACGGGCTATTACAACTCTCCCCCGAAATAAATTTTCATCCTTGAAAATCTTACCAGAAAGAGGTTTAGATATTTCACCTTCATAGCTTCTTCCGATTCCCAAGTGGCCTTTTGTATACCGTATCGTTTCCAAAGGACTTTCACTAAAGCTATGCTTTTATTTCTCAATTCTTTAACCTCTCGAGCTAAATTCAGATTGGTTCCTCATTGTACGTCATATCAGGCTGAATCTCGACGTCAATAGGTGAGATTAAATGTGAAAGGTCTTATCGGTACCGCCGTAACATAGATACATGAAACACATTATGGATCTTTTCTAACTTTGACGGCAAAGCTAATCTCATACGACAAAGCTACTCGTTTGATTCTTTCAGTGATCTCATACAACCTGATAAACCGCAGACTTAACTTTCCTTTACGACTGAATCAAAGAACTTTCTTCACATTCAAGAACATTTTATCGTCGACTTGAAAGTCAATATCTTTTCGTTTTAAATTTGCATAAGATTTCTATCGGTCTGAAGTTGCTTTCAAACTGTCTCGAATCACATTAACCTTTTCTTTGGTTTATCGTATCAAATACAATGGAGTTCAGTCTAATACAATGGAGTTCGATATTTTTGACCATACAAAGCTTTGTACGGTGCCATCTTTATACTTGATTGATAACTGTTGTTGTATGTGAATTTTATTAATGGTAAAAATCTCTTCCAGTTACCTTTGAACTCTAAAATAGAACATCGAAACATATCTTTGAGTATCTGAATCACTCGCTCGGACTGACCATCGGTCTAAGGATGAAACGTGGTACTAAAATGCAAACGAATACCTAGTGCCTCATGTAGCTTGCTCCAGAATCGAGATGTAAACTGTGAATCTCTATCAGAAATAATAGAAACGGCACTCCGTCCAATCTGACAATATCAACAACATATAACTCTGCTAATCTCTCGAGCGAATAATCTATATGCACTGGAATAAAATGCACAGACTTTGTCAAATGATCAACAATGACCCAAATTGCATCTTTCTTTCTCGAAGACAAAGGCAATCTTGATACAAAATCCATCCTGAAATGCTCCCATTTCCATTCTGGAATCATCACTAGTTGTAACAAACTAGAAGGTACCTAATGTTTGGCTTTAACTTGTTGACATACTAAACATCTCGATACGATTCAGAAATCTCTCGTTTCATACCTGACTACCAGTACATTTGTTTCAAATCACGTACATTTTATTGCTACCAAGATGAATAGACAAGTTACTATTATGAGCTTCTTGTAAAATCTTCTGAACGAGATCTAAATTTCTCGGGATGAAAATTCTGCCTTTGAAGTATAAACTATCACCGGATCCAAGCTAAAAATCTGAATTAGTAGTTGACTCAATCCGTTTCTATTTAGCTATCACACATCATCGCATTTTTTAGCTTCGTAAATCTGTTGCAAAAATATCGATCTAGCTTTCAACTCAGCTAAGATCAAATCGTCATCAGATAACGTTAATCGTGTGTTTAACATTCTCAAGGAAAATAAAGATTTTCTACTCAACACATCAGCAACTACATTTTCCTTTCCTGGATGATAATCAATGATCAATTGATAGTCTTTAAGTCAAGCCATCTGTGCTGTCTTAAATTCAAATCTTTCTGTGACATTAAATACTTCAAGATTTTATGATCTGTAAAGATATGACATTTTTCGCTATATAAATGGTGCCACCAAATCTTTAAATAAAAACAATTGATGTAAGCTCTAAATCATTAGTCGGATAATTCTTTCGTGCGGCTTTAACTGTCTAGAAGCATACACTATAACTTTGCCCTCTTGCATTAAAACACAACCCAACTCGTTCAACGAGGCATCACTATAAATAACTAATTCTTTACCCAACTCAGGCTGAACTAACACTGGTGTATTGGTTAAAAATGCTTTTAATTGATTAAAGTTTTGTTGACATTTCTCAGACCACTCAAATTTAACATATTTCTGCAATAATCTCGTCAATAGTGTAGCAATCATCGAGAATCACTTGACCGGCTAAACCTAAAAACTTCTAACCTCAAATACATTTCTCGGAGGCTTCTAATCAACAATAGCTGAAATTTTTCTTGGATCAACTCTAATGCCTTCAACTGATACAACATGTCCAATAAATCACTTGACCGGCTAAACCCAGAAAACTTCTAACCTCTAATACATTTCTCAGATGCTTCCAATCAACAACAGCTAAAATATTTCTCAAGTCAACTCTAATGCCTTCGACCGATACAACATGTCCCAGAAATCTGACTTCCTGAAGCCAACATTCACATTTGCTAAACTTAGCGAATAATTGATTTTTGCGTAAAGTTTGCAAAACAATTCTCAAATGTTCGGCATGCTCTGTCTCATCCCGTGAATAAATCAAAATATCATCGATAAATACCACAACAAATCTATCCAAATACGGTCTGAAGATTCCGTTCATCAAATCCATAAACATTGCAGGTGCATTAGTCAAACTAAACGGTATCACAAGAAATTCATAATGTCTGTACCTGGTCCTGAATATGATTTTCGGCACATGATCGTTTTCTACTATCAAAGGCATCAGTGGTTAGGTCTTATATTCAACTGATTCTTTATTTTTCCTGAAGTACCATCTAAATACATGGAAATCTTGGAAAATAGTGAACTTAGTCGCTCAAACATATACCCATATTCAACACTTACGCACAAACCTAACTAACATAAACACCATATAGGTTCTCCCCTTTTGGCAGAGTCACATGATTTGGTTGCAAAAGTATAAACGATGCATAAAACTCATTTGAAATACATGCAGGTGGTTATGGAACTCTTGAAGAACTGCTTGAAGTGATTGCTTGGGCTCAGCTTGGAATACATGATAAACCAGTATGTCCCTTTTTTTTTCTTTTCCTTGTATATGCTGATGATCCCTCATAAACTGATAATCATCCATGAACTTGAAATTCAATAATTCAAATTTTCCACTATCTTTTAAGGTTGGGTTGCTGAATGTTGATGGATACTATAACTCGTTACTTTCTTTCATTGATAAAGCTGTGGAAGAGGGATTTATTAGTCCCAGTGCACGCGAAATCATTGTATCTGCACCCACAGCTAAAAAGTTGGTAAAGAAATTGGAGGTATAAATTAAAGAAACTTCATAAGGAGCCATAGTTGATTGTATCATGTGAAAAATTGTATATTTGGTGTATTATTTGATGATGGAAGTGTTTTTACAATTAATGGCTTGTTTTTTCATGTATGCTTAATATTGCAGGAATATGTCCCTTGCCATGAAAGTGTTGCTTCAAATTTGAGTTGGGAGATGGAGCAATTTGGCTACTCTAAACATATGATTTATCAAGTAGTGCTTGGAGGTGCATTAAGGAGAAGGTATATATGCAATATAGAAGGCTCTTGGAAAACAAAGACTTGAAATTTCCTTCAATGGAGGAATTCCCTTCTTGTTCTTCATTTCATTTCATTTTTTTTGTAAATTACTGCCATTGACATCAATGTATGAAGCTTAAAAACCTTATCTTTTACTGAAAAACTGATTCTCTTGTTAAATTGTAAGTACAAAAATGCTTATCAACGTGTTATTTTATATGGTATGAACCAACCATTTTTATCAATATCATTCTTCAAAATCTTCCTTTTGGAGATTGATAGTATAAAATCTCATCAATCAATTAAGCGAGTGGATCAAATTAACTTAAATTTAAATGTTTCAAATTTGGGTAGATGATTTTATTAGAATTTTTTTATAGTATTATAATAAATTTTAATCATTTCAAGTTATTTATTCTCATCAATTTTAAGTTCAAATAAAAATAAATTATATATAAATTTTGATTAATCAAATACAAATTTTAAATTCCAATTCAAATACAAATTAATAGATCTATTTCACATGAAAATATATCATAATTTTAAATTTTAAAATCTTAGAAAATTACATCTTTGAAACCATTTTTTTTGTAAGAAAAATGGAAAGTAATTTGACTTATGTCGAACTTTTTAGCAAAATCTACTCTCATATTATATTGTTTGTTGTTTGAGTGACATGACCTTGATGACCTTTATACTAGTCTCCTTCATAATGTGATCAGAGACCAATGATGATCCAACACAGAAGGATCAATTAAGCTAAAGGGTCATACCATGTACTCAATCATTGTTGGTGTCTTTTTTGTTTCACTGCAAAGGTTGAGGTAGGCTAGCTAGGGACGCATCTGACATGATTAAACCAACTGACGAGCAATAACGGAAGGAACTAGACATTTAATAGAAGACAAGATAACAGAGGCCACTTTGGTTTCTCTGGTTCTGCTCGATGACATGGGTGTAACGTGAGGGTTTTTTTAATTTGAATATTATAATTTTTAAATTAATTATTTAATTAGGCTTTTCTAAATTATTTTTAAAGTATGACTTTTCAGTTTACATTCACTGGAAAGTTATGAAAATAAAAATTAGTGGGTTTTAATTTTTGCAAAATCTGTCATTTTGTAACGACTCGAAAGTCAATGATGTTGAAAATAATGATTTCGTAATCTCATTTTCTAATGATTAAGTCTATAAATATTATTAATTAATACTTACGAGTTAATTATAGTATCATATTAAATTTTGGTTTGACGAATTTATTAATTGAGTAGTTAGTTAAGGTGTAAGTGTTTGACCCTAAAGTTAGCAGTGTTAGAAAATAAGGTATCGAGACCTCGTTTCCGTAAACTAGGTCCATAAATATTTTATTAATATTTACGGAGTTATATAATAGGTGAATTAAAATTTGGATAGATAATTTTATCAAAAGTGTGATTAATTAAAGTGTAGGGATTAGATTGTAAAGACGATGAAAGTTTAATTTCTAGGAATTTATAATAAATAGTAATTGACTAAGGCCTAAAATAGAAATTATACCACTATTCATTTGAGTCGACGGTAGTGGTAGTAGGTGGCTGTTTTACCTGTATAATGAAAATATAAAAAATTAAATATTGAAATAGTATGTAAATAATATTATTTATTAAAATGGTATGTTTGAAACGAATAACAAGGGGTGGAGAGAGAGAGATGGGCGGCACCTGTAATTTTTCTGACATACTCATTGAATCATCATTACAAAATAATGTGTGTTCAAAAAAAATATTTTTTAAGGGTGGAGGGGGAGAGATGGGCGGCACCAGTCTAGTGCAAAAATACGGTTTCACTGGTGGAGGATGAGAGAGATGCGGCATCAGACTGAAATGTGATAACCTAAAATATTCAGGGGCCTAATATGTAAATTTGTCATTTTAATTGACTGCTAAAAAAACTTTTAGGGTGCCATCCCAAACTTCAAAAAGGTTAAATTGCTTTATAAACCCTTCTTATTTACTATTTTCTTTTATTCTCTATCAACACAAAAAATAGAGAGGCATATTACCAATTACCTCAAAAAGAATTTTCTACCAAAAGTATTTTTTAAAAAATTTGATTCCAACTGAAAATAAATTTTATTATTTTCAAAAAATAATTTGTTTTTTCAATAATTTGTTTTGTATAAATTATTTTATTCCACTGTTCAAATAATTTTTTTTATAAATTATTATATGAAATATTGGATGGTCTAAATTTAGCAACACTCTTCCCCCAAGATCTATTTCGGGAAAAAGATAATATGCAATTTTGAGCTATCAATTATATCCTTTATGGAAATGGCAAACCGACTCGGAGAATTTCTGACACAAGTATTTAACTAGTTCAGACATGTATAGTGTTGAGTTGGGACCAAGACAACAAAAGTTCTTCCGCCGAAGAGGTTTGTGCTTCCTTTGTTGAAGTAAGGACAAATAGTCTGATTTGAGATTTCCTAAAAATCGGCTTAGTGAACTATCATATTTTTTATATCAGAAAAAGAAATGATCTTCAAGTTCAGAATTGATTTCTGATAATCGGTCAGATCGTACCAATAAAAATCCATTTTATTCCATTTATTCCAACGCAATGATTCAACAATTGTTTAGCCAAAATCACGGAACTATTCATATGCTCTTGAACAGAAATAAGGAATCCCAATCTTGATAATTTTGTCATCATCTAATTGTTTTCGTATGGGTGTAACACCCCAAACCCGAGACCGTCACCGGAGTCGAACACGAGGTGTTAACAGACTTTAAAAAAATTTCCCAGACACTGCCAATCTGTGTACTAGTCGCTTTAAAAATCATATCTTGAGTTCAGAAACTCGGAATCCAGTTCCGTAAATTTTCCCTGAAACTAGACTCATATGACCATCTACATATTTGTTTCTAGAATTTTGGTTGGGCCAATTAGTACAGTTTATTAGTCAAAGTCTCCCATGTTACAGGGATCGACTACACTGACCTTTGTGCATTACGACTTGGATATCTCCCTGTACAGGGCTTCAATACTGATGCCGTCTGTTTCTATAGAAACTAGACTCAGAGAGGAATCTATACATATATGGATTGACTCCTAATTGTCTCTGGTTAATTTAATGAATTTCCAAAGCCGGAACAGGAAATCCAGAAACCGTTCTGGCCCTGTCTCACAAGAACCTGAATATCTCTTAACATACTGTCCGTATGATTGTTTCGTTACTTTCCTATGAAAATAGATTCATCAAGGTTCGTTTACATAATTTATTCACTATTTAATTCCATTCCTACTATTTTTAGTGATTTTCCAAATCTACATCACTGCTGCTGTCAGCATCTGCCTTTAAGGTAGACTTTACCTATTTCATAGTTTCCATGATTCAACTAGCCCTTTTTGCATAAATAGCACAATATATGATGTGATTAACCATTCCCATGGCCAATCCTTGTCAAGCATATCCACACCTCTCAATAACCATATCCATACCAAATGATTATAACATTATACTCAAACCTATATAAGCCATTTTCGCATGGCTATCCAAAATTATACAATCCAAAGGGTCCATGACCCACAACAAACGGGTAGTCCTATACATGCCATTTCGAAGTTCAACCAAAATTGTACCAAAAGGGGGGGGGCTTTGATAGTGTGGGCGACTTCGACTTCAAAATCCCGAGTCCGATAGCTGGAGAACCAAAATCTATAAAACAGAGGATCAAAGAAACGGAGTAAGCAATTTATGCTTAGTAAGTTTTGAGCAAGGAATTCCAGCACAGCAAAAGTATAGCATTCATATAGCTAAACGGATAATTTCATATGCACAAATTTTCGATATCATACTTGCTTCACATTACCAACCCTTATGTACATACACAAAAGATCAACTTAGCCAAAGGCCGGTAGCTCGTTTATCAACTGAGCGAATACTTATTTGTAAGGGCTCAACTAAATTCAAGCACATACGAAACATACCTCAATGTTGGGATGTTTCTAGAGTATTTACTGAAATTTTTACAGCAAGATCATTCATTCCCAAATCACGTACCTTCGGAATTTAACCGGATATAGCTACTCGTTCAAATGCCTTCGGGACATAGCCCGGTTATAGTAACTCGCACAATTGCCTTCGGGACTTAACCCGGATTTAGTAACTCGCACAAATGCCTTCGGGCTTAGCCCGGAATTAGTATCTCGCACAAATGCCTTCGGATCTTAGTCCGGATATGGTCACTTAGCACAAAGCCTTCGGGACTTAGCCCGGACATCATTCAAATAACCATGCACATTTAACAGTAATCATGGCACATTCGTATTTCATTTTCGTTAACAAAACTAAACACAAGACACTTATCATTCTTGCAATTTCGGCTCAATAGCCACACACAAAGAGCATGATTTTGGTTTGCTTAAAACATGATCTAATCAAATCATAATTTAAGCTCTTTTACTCAAAACTTACCTCGGGTGTTGTCGAACGATTCCGATAGCTATTCGACCACTTTTTCCTTCCCTTTATCGATTTAGTTCCCCTTTGCTCTTGAGCTTAATTAAACAAATAAATTGATTTAATCATTTGAGCATCGAAAAGTGAACACAAGGCACTTAGCCCATATTTATACATTAGACATTAAAGTCACATATGTACGGAATCATGAATCAAACTCAACATTTTAGCTAATTTTTCCCCCTTGGCCGAATTT
The DNA here is from genome assembly GCF_007990345.1 of Gossypium hirsutum. Taxonomy (NCBI): domain Eukaryota; kingdom Viridiplantae; phylum Streptophyta; class Magnoliopsida; order Malvales; family Malvaceae; genus Gossypium; species Gossypium hirsutum. Next base: position 5,726 of record NW_024403251.1, on the reverse strand, counting down.
TCTAAGCCAAGACAAAAGCATCAATATGCTTGCCTCTAACCGAATACATGCAACACCAATCTCCTTCCTATGGCCGAATATGCATGTCTATGTTGGGGCGATTTCAACACTTAATACATTCTACAAGTATGGTCACTTGTATTGACTAAACACCCTTTTGTTTCAAGTTCAAAACTTGGCTAATACACACATATATACACTAGTAAAGCATCCTCTCCCTTTCCATCAATTTAACCCATGCATTACTCATTAATATACAAAAATTATATTCGGCCTTAGCACACAACTTGCTAGCCGATTCTTCTCCATCTAGCAACCAATGCACATATGTGCTCACTCAAAAATGCTAAAAAGAAGATTCAAGAATCATCAATCCACCATCACATGCATCATTAACAAGCTTCATATTTAGCATGCAATGGCATTAAACAAAATCTACCTAGGCCGAATATCATCCCCATGACATAGCAAAGATTTGAACCATGGGCTAATTAGAACTCAAGCTAGCAACTAAAAACATGCATGAATCTCATGGCACAACCTCAAACATACCTTGATCTAGATACAAGTATGGCCAAACCTCCTCCTAATCCTCTTCCAAACCAAACATGAAGCAAGAACTCCTTCCTCCTTCCTTAGAATTTTCGGCCAAATGAAGATGAAAAAGGATGAACAAAATTTTCTCTTTTCTTTTCTTTAACTCACGGCAATGGGGGGGAAACAACCACACACTTTTTTTTGTTTTCATCATATTCCCTTTCATTATTTTATGCCCATACTCCTTATTTTATTTTTTTCCACCCATGATGCACCAACACAACATGTCTATGACATGTCTTGCCCATCACACTTGGTCTACCATGCTTGTCATGGCCGGCCACTACTAATTAGGGGGGAATTTGACATGCAAGTCCCCCTTTTTATTTCATGCACTAATAGGTCCTTATGCTTCGACCTATCACATTTCAAAAATGTCGCACATAAGTCTTTGACTAAATTCACATGCAATCGACTAAATCGAAGCTTGAAATTTTCACACATTCATAATTACATATTCTAGACAATAAATATCACATTCAAACATTTCGGTGACTCGGTTTAGCGGTCCCGAAACCACTTCCCGACTAGGGTCAATTTTGGGCTGTCACAACTCTCCCCCACTTAAGAAATTTTCGTCCCCGAAAATCTTACCGGTAAATAGGTTTGGGTATCGTTCTTTCATCGAGCTCTCGGTTTCCCAAGTAGCTTCCTCGATCCCGTGTTTGAGCCATAACACCTTAACTAACGGAACCCTTTTGTTTCGCAACTCTTTCACTTCACGAACTAGGATACGAATCGGTTCTTCTTCATAACGCAAGTCAGATTGAATTTCAACTTCTGAGGGATTAATCACATGTGACGGATCGGATCTATAACATCGAAGCATCGAAACATGAAAGACATCGTGAATCTTTTCAAGTTCAGGGGGCAAAATCAATCTATACGCAACCGGACCAACTCGTTCGGAGATTTCGTACGGCCCAATGAATCTCGGGCTCAACTTGCCCTTACGGCCAAATCTGAGTACCTTTTTCCAAGGCGAAACTTTAAGAAACACTTTATCTCCCACCTGATATTCAATGTCTTTTCGTTTCAAATCCGCATACGATTTTTGACGATCTGTGGCTGCTTTCAGACTTTCACGGATTACCTTTACTTTCTGTTCGGCATCTTAATCAAATCAACTCCGAAAATTTTACTTTCACCGAGCTCGGTCCAAAACAATGGTGTACGGCATTTACGACCGTACAAAGCCTCGTAAGGTGCCATCTTAATACTTGATTGAAAACTATTGTTGTAAGCGAATTCAATCAAAGGTAAATACCGTTCCCATGAACTACTGAACTCGAGGATGCAACATCTCAACATATCCTCAAGTATTGAATTATCCGCTCAGATTGACCATCGGTTTGGGGGTGAAAAGCAGTGCTAAAATGCAGCTTGGTACCCAAAGCTTCTTGCAATTTCCTCCAAAATCGTAGGTGAATCTCGGATCTCTATCCGACACGATAGAAATAGGTACCCCGTGTAATCTCACAATCTGAGAAACATATAATTCGGCTAGTTTATCCAATGAAAAATCCGTACGCACGGGGATAAAGTGAGCCGCTTACTCAGTCTATCAACAACAACCCAAATCGCATCCTTCTTACTTGCTGACAATGGCAGTCCAGACACAAAGTCCATTGTGACTCGATCCCATTTCCACTCGGGTATCAAGATCGGCTGAAGTAATCCTGAAGGCACTTGATGTTCTGCTTTCACTTGTTGACATATTAAACATCTCGAAACAAAGTCGGAGATGTCTCGTTTCATACCATGCCACCAAAACCGACGTTTCAAATCGTTGTACATTTTCGTACTCCCCGGGTGAATTGACATTCGGCTACAATGGGCTTCGTTCAGAATCATTGAAATGAGTTCTGAATTTCTTGGAACACACAACGACTTCTGAACCTCAAACAATCGTCATCATCAATTTGAAACTCCGATTCCTTGTTCGGAACACACTCAGCCCGTTTTGCAACCAATTCATCATCAACTTTCTGGGCTTCACGAATTTGATGAATCAATAATGGTTTGGCTTTTAATTCAGCTACTAACACATTGTCGGGTAGAACAGACAAGTGCACATTCATCGCTCGTAAAGCAAACAATGATTTTCGGCTTAAGGCGTCCGCAACCACATTAGCCTTTCCTGGGTGGTAATCAATGACAAGCTCGTAATCTTTCAACAACTCAAGCCAACGTCTTTGTCGCAGATTTAAGTCTCTTTGAGTCATCAAATATTTGAGACTTTTGTGATCCGAAAATACATGGCACTTTTCACCAAATAAGTAATGTCGCCATATTTTTAAAGCAAATACGATGGCAGCTAGTTCAAGATCATGGGTCGGATAATTTTTCTCATGTGGCTTTAATTGTCTCGACGCATAGGCCACCACTCACCTTCTTGCATCAATACGCAACCCAACCCAAGTAGGGATGCGTCACTATAAATGACAAACTCTTTGCCTGATTCGGGTTGCACTAAATTGGAGCTTCAGTCAAATAAGTTTTCAGTTGATCGAAACTTTTCTGACATTTCTCCGTCCATTCGAACTTAACATCCTTTTGAAGTAGCTTCGTCATTGGTGTGGCTATCATCGAGAAACCTTTTACAAATCGTCGGTAATAACCGGCGAGCCCCAGGAAGCTCCAACTTCGGTAATATTTCTTGGAGGCTTCCAGTTAAGTATGGCTGAAATTTTGCTCGGGTCAACTCGAATACCCGATGCGGATACCACGTGACCCAAGAAGCTAACCTCTCTTAACCAGAACTCACACTTACTAAACTTAGCATATAACTGCTTATCCCGCAAAATTTGCAACACTAGTCTCAGGTGCTCAGCATGTTCGGTCTCATCTCTTGAATAGACCAAGATGTCATCAATGAACACAACTACGAACCGATCCAAATATGGTCTGAAGATCCGATTCATCAAATCCATAAATACCGCAGGGGCATTAGTGAGCCCAAACGGCATCACTAAGAATTCGTAGTGACCATATCTCGTTCTGAAGGCAGTTTTGGGTATGTCCGAATCTCGAATTCGCAACTGATAATAGCCCGATCTCAAATCTATTTTTGAGAACACTGAGGCTCCCTTCAGTTGGTCGAACAAATCATCGATACGCGGTAACGGATATTTGTTCTTTATCGTCACTTTATTCAGTTGACGATAGTCAATGCACAACCTCATGGTTCCGTCCTTCTTTTTCACGAACAATACTGGTGCACCCCAAGGTGAGAAACTTGGTCGAGCAAAACCTCTATCCGTCAATTCTTGCAACTGAGCTTTCAACTCTTTTAACTCGGTTGGTGCCATACGATACGGAGCCATCGAAATCAGCGTAGTCCCAGGTACAAGCTCAATACCAAACTCTATCTCCCGAACAGGTGGTAAACCCGGTAATTCTTCAGGAAAAACATCCGGGTATTCACAAACCACCGGCACAGATTCGGGTTTCTTTTCTAATTCTTTATCATCAAGTACATACGCAAGGTATGCTTCGCACCCTTTTCTTACATATTTCTGGGCCAACATTGAGGATATTACAGCTGGCAACCCATCCAAGTCCGTAGACTCAACTCGGATTACTTCGTTATTTGCACACCTCAATTCAATAGTCTTGCTTTTGCAATTCACAACCGCATCATGCACGGTCAACTAATCCAACCCGAGAATAACATCAAATTCATTAAACGGTAAAAGCATCAAGTCCGCCGGAAAACAGGAACCTCGAATTACTAGGGGACATTTCTTACACACTTTGTCGACAAGCACGTAACGACCCAAGGGATTTGACACCCGAATTACAAACTCAGTAGACTCAATAGGTAAAGTCTTACTGGATGCTAGGGTTTCACATATGTAAGAATGAGTAGAACCGGGGTCAATCAAAGCAATTACATTAGTATCAAAGAGAGTAAAAGTACCGGTAATAACATCAGGCGAAGAAACATCCTCGCGGGCACGTATAGCATAAGCTCTAGCAGGCGCACGAGCCTCGGATCTGGTCGTAGCATCTCTAGATCCTCTCTGACCACCACCAGCATTGCCCGTATTTCCAGATGGTCTACCTCGAGCAGTGGTAGCACCCGGTTTCCCACTCTGATTTACATTCTGTTCAGACAACCTCGGGCAATCTTTAATGAAGTGGTCAACTGATCCGCACTTGTAACAGGAGCGGTCAGGGAATCTACAACTCCCCGAATGCCATTTATCGCAATATCGACATTTCGTTCTGTCTCGACGTTCATTCCCAACACTGGCGACCGAAGTGCCTCGTGTACCCACAGGGGGTCGATCACGATCTCGTCTAAAAAGGCCCGAAGTGCCTCTCGACCAGCCCACATCATCTCGAAATTTCTTCGATGCCTGTTAAAGAGACTTTCCCTAAGATCTTTTACGAAACTCTCCAGTTCCCACATCAACTTTTTGTTTTTCTTTTCTAAGCTCTTCGGCTTTACAAGCTCGCTCGACAAGTACTACGAACTCTCGTATTTCAAGAATGCCAACGAACATTTTTATATCTTCATTCAGCCCATCCTCGAAGCGTCTACACATGATAGCCTCGGACGAAACACATTCCCGAGCCTATCTACTAAGTCTAACAAATTTTCGCTCGTAATCAGTAACTGACATAGAACCTTGCTTAAGCTCAAGAAATTCCTTCCATTTTTTATCAACAAATCTCTGACTGATATACTTTTTCCGAAACTCAGTTTGGAAAAACTCCCAAGTTACTTGCTCTCGGGGCACAACAGAAGTCAGCGTACTCCACCAATAGTAGGCAGAATTGCGTAGCAAGGAGATAGTACACTTTAGGCATTCATCAGGTGTACAAGATAGCTCATCGAGTACGTCCAACCAAAATTCAGCTTGCTCGGCATCGTCGCTATCCGTAGCTTTAAATTCAGTAGCCCCATGTTTTCGGATTCTATCAACTGGGGGCTTATTTGACCTTATTTGGTCAGTTACCGGGAGTATTGTAGGTGCGGGGGTTGTATTAGTCAGGAATGGAGGTTGTGGAACAGCCGTATTAGTTCGAATGTATTGGTTGAACCAATCATTCATCACGCTATAGAAAGCTTGTCTAGCTTCATCATTCGGGTTACTAGCATTAGGTTGAGAGTCCGCCGG